>NC_056747.1:1224158020-1224165520 GCF_019279795.1 Protopterus annectens | reverse complement strand
TGTGTCCAGTGGACATGTGTGCAAAATGGGCAGCTATGTATGAGGCGTCATTTTTTTTTTTGGGAGTAGATTGCCCTTTTTTTTTTTTCTCAGGTGACAGTGGAATGTGGGGTAGGGGAAGTAGGTATATTTGGCGCGGTAGGTTGGGGAGGTAAACAGACAAGACAAACAAGATGCATACAGGGGCGGTATATGACACATGTGGTGGGTGAACACCTTTGATGGGGAGGGATGTTGGAAATCGCAGGCCCATGAGCCCCCAGATGGAAACAGTGGGATCGAGGTCCCCACCCATGGGCAGTCACCACTGCAACTTCACAGCCCAGAGTGTGGCTGTGCTGGGGGCTGTGTAGGAGGGGCAGGCTGACCCGGGAGTTGCACCACTCAGGCCTCAAGCTGGCGTAGAGGTTCTGCAACAGAACGTTCAATCTCTCTACGCACCACAGCCCGGACCGTTCGAAAGGTGATAGGTGCCCCTCCACCCATGCTTGTACGGGGGGGGGGCGAGCCCCATCCCCTGCAGCGCTTCCACCTGAAGGTGGCACAGGGCCAATGAAGGAGGAGGTCCCAGGCTGAGCACCAGATCTGCTGGTGCCAGGTGCCATGGCCAGCTGAGGTGGGACAGGTGGGTTCGCTGGGACCGGCCTGACCATACAAACTATGTTTTGGAGAGGTTAATAAAGATATGGGTTAGTAACAGTCAACAGCATTCCCAATTAGTTATAACAGCATGCAGAAGTATTCCCATTAAACCAACACACCAGATTTTCAACAGTTGAAAAGCAAGCATAACACATGCATATATAGAACAATAGTGGACATTACAACAGTATGCAGGTTGAATTGATGGCAACAGGCCACCAATACTGTGGTATTTTAACAGGGCACATGCATAGAAATAAATGCAAATATTTATAAACCAATAGGACATATGTCCCAACAAATGTTTTGAGATTAGACATACCAATTGAGGTGTGGAATTGCATTTTTTATGCACATACAGTAGGGTGGGAAAAGATAGCTCAAGTAACAACTTATATATCCTTCTAGTTTTCACTACATTCCTATTAACTGCAGTTATATATCCCTTACATGTATTATTACACTACACAATGTCCTTATATTGTGCAATTGGATTTTGCTAGATCATTATATACATGAGCTGTATCTTACATACAAACTGACCAAGATGCAGATGTTACTGCAACATATTTTGAGAGTTGCTCACACACACTACTGCTAAGATGGTACACTGACAGATCTACTTTCATACAATTATCTAGATATTTTCAGGTGAAAAGTATCAGTTATATGTTAACAGCTCCCTACATTTCTGGCAGCACAATGACATTTCTGGGGAACACAATACCAAGCTACTCATGTGCCAGATTAAGCTGTACATGCTGGGCATGAACCAACAGTTGAGGGCTGTAAATATGCATAAAAGTTACTGGCACTCCCTTCATCCACATTATATGGACCTACCCAAGTGTGGGTTGACACTGCTTAATACAACAGTACTATTTGTAGAATGCAACAGTACAACAACATATCAAAGAAAATGACACAGACGCACTCCAGGAATTATACATTTATTAAAGGAGTATTACACCTTTATTTATTGGGTTAAATGACTTTTTGAAGGCTCTCTCATTTATTGCATATAACAGTACATGCAGAATACTTACTAACCTGCCTCATGACGCAGCCTTTGCAGCCTATCTTCATGGGATTGCAGGTTCATAGCCCGGTCACTTGCAGCTGTAAGTAAATGCAGTGATATTGAGACATACCTATCCATAGTATAGACAGGCATGGCAATTCTTAACTACTTAATACAATGGCTACTTACTCAGTACTGGGGCATTAGGCATCGTACGGGATTCCTGGATCCACTGGTCCAGTTCATCCACCCCTACATCGCTTCAGGTCAGAATGATGGTGCCTGACCTGCTCACCAGTCCGAGGAACACCAGTGGCACTGGTGAGATCACGGGCAAGACGGTTCCAGGCCTCCGTTTTATATTGGGAACCCTGGTACTGGCCCCACAGGAGTCTTTCCTCGTGTTTGTGGACGAGGAGCCAAACCATAATTTTGGTCTCCTGGATGCCCCAGCATTGCGCTCTAAATCGAGTGCTTTCACCAACACCAGCCATGCTGACTGCAGAAGGAAGCTACAACCAGTTATAGCAAGTATTCCCACCTGTGGAGCTTAAATATGCCTCATTTCCCGCACTTATTTGTGATTGGCCAGTTCTGGAAAAACTCAGCTGTAGGCACGCCTGCTTAGCTGATGTTGGCAATGTTTAAAATTCCTTTGATAGATATGTGTCTATTGAAAGTGCATGTTTGTAAAATGCTGTCATGGCTTAGTGGTTAAGTACTGTGACTATTGTGCACAGTATCCTGAGTTCGAGCCCTGTCACTGCTTTTTATTTTCCTGCTGGGCAGACCTGACTGGTTAAGGAACAGTAAAGCAGGTGTGAGCGTGTTTACCCGACTTTGCCCAACGTTGCTCAACATTGCCCGACGTTGCTCGACATTGCCATACGTTGCCCAACGTTGCGCTGGTTAGCGCAGTGCGCAGCTATGTGCAATTGTATTTAAATATGCTCAATAATGGTAAAATGTGGCTAGCAGTGCTTTATATTGCTTAAAATAGGGTACTCATGCCTCAGAATGCATAACCATTTCACCTTCCTATATATATATATATATATATATATATATATATATATATATATATATATATAAAATTTGTTCACTACTACATTTAACATTTCAATGCTTTTTACAAAACTTATACATAAAAAATGTCAGGAAATATTTTTGTATACAGATTTCCCACAAAAAATGGAACATGCAGTAGTGGGAATTGAACCGGGAATGCCTCCTCTTTGTGCAAAGGCTCTAACCACTATGCTATCGCTATGTTGCTTAATTTGCATCTATTTTTCTTATTATCCTCTTCTGGTGTCTAAGCTGCTAACTGTAGCTAAGCAATGGGCAAACCCGCGCAACCCCCCGCAACTAAGAGCAGCTATATCGGAAGAAAAAAAAATAAATTATTTTTATTTTTAATTTTGTAAGTTGTTTAACATATGGGGGAGTGTAGTGTTACATTGTACACATGTGAGCGGACTTACTCATGTAACTGGAAATTGCGGCATTTCTTCATTGCAGGGGTGTGGATTTTTGGACTGCTCGGCAGTCCGACATGCCCCCTACACTCATCCACGCTCCATGTAAGCTTTAGAGTTGAGGCAGTGTGCCCTCATTAATATGCATGGTGTGCTGCCATCATACTCTTACACTGGTGCTTCCGTGTAAGACTAATCTAGTCTTACACTGAAGATTAGTAAATCCAGGGGACCATCTTTTATGGCCATACATCTTATATAAATCATTTCGATATTCACCAATGACACATAATTATTTACAAAATTCCAGCTAGCTGGGCTAGCAGCATCACCTTTCATCACACCTGCTATGCCAGACCTTTGTCAGTATATGCTTCCACACATATGTACTTCTAGCAACAATGTGTGCACTCATTGTAGGCTTACATCCCATCATGTCTCTAGTTGAAACAGTTGCAATCTTGGCTTTCCTCCATCCTGGAGATTTTCCAGTGCGACTCCATCAATGCTCTCCCCTGGTATTGTAAGTCTGACTTAAATGCTTACCCTCAAGCCGCTACTCAAAACTCTGCCATCTATGACTTCATCAAGGCCAAAACCTCTATGCTGTGGATGCAGCTTAGCTTTTGCATTAGTTATGGCAAAAAGAAGGATTGATAATTATACAGTAAGTTAGTAGGAACAGTGGAAATATTAGAGTTTCCGTCTTAATCCTTCTATTTAAGATCTTGCAGGTTGGAAAGATAAAAACATTAGTACTTAAAAATTGCAAGGGCGACTTATTTGAGAGGTTAAGGAAGGGTTGTTTAGTTTCCATAACACTTTCTTGACTTTATGTTTCCTGCCTAGCTGTAGACTGAAGTTGCCAAGAACTTTTGAAGTACACTGTGCATAAAATAAGTTCTAAAAGATCAACTGTGGCATCAATGCATGCAGTTAGTATGGCTGATGAGGCTGTTTTTTCTTTAGTTAAAAAATGTCTTTGTCTACATTCAGTCTCTCAAACAGGAGGCCCCATTTTCTGTACAGAGAGAACCAGCTTTTTAAAGCCTCTCTGACAATTAATTGTAGACTTTTTATAAGCCCATTATATCATTGTAACAATGAGGCAAGCCACACTTATGGCATAGCATCCAGACAATTTAACATTGAACCACGGGTAAAATCATAACAATTGCCATCTATGATGTAGATGGGTGTTTGAAACATTGTGTACAATACTTAATGTTGCATAAAATAATTCAAGGGAGTCATTGTCTGCAGGAATGTGATTAGTATAATGCCAATTCTTATTAGATACTAGTCAAACAGAGAGAACACCATTAGGAAACTGGTTACCTCTGCTTCTCATAAATTTATGATTATGTGGACATAAACATGAACCCACTTTAAACAGATGAGTAAGTGATCACTTGGATTACCATCCACAATTCCAAATGCCTTCAAATTAATTATCACATTATAACCAGTTATAGACATAAATCTATAATCCCTTCAGAGCATGAAGAATTCTTTAACCAGCTAAAAAGGGTAATAATCAAACTAATTGCCTTCTTTATGGTTGACTTCAAAAATCCACACATAAACTGACAAAGGTACTAATCAATAACAAATATGCCCAGATACTTCTGGACTTCATAAATGTCAGTACACCTGACCAAATTGCCCCTACCTAAAGCAGGTGGTGGTCTCCTCAATATTGTCCTCATAAAGATCTGAATGCCAGAAGCCTAAACAACAAAATCTCTCAACTTGAGGCTTTTCTTAACCTCCAAGATATCAGAATCTGTATAATTTCAGAAACTTGGTTCTTTTGTAGTGACAGCTCTTCCTGCCTTCAAGTGGTCATTGTTGATAATGCATTCAGATCCGCTAGCAACTGTGGGGTTGCATTTGCATTCATTTGTATCCCCATTGTCTCTCAACAGATTTCACAAGCAGAGCTGACCCCAGCAGAGCTCCTCAATCTGGTGCAACTCAACACTAAGTTGAGGAACAAAAAAAAAAAAGAAAGAAAGAAAGAAAGAAAGAAAGAAAGAAAGAAAGAAAGAAAGAAAGAAAGCTTCTCTGTTGTGGCATTCATCCCTGGAATGCCACAGCACCTGTAATGCCATCATGGTGACATGCGGAGGAATAAAAATAAAGAAAAAAAAGCCATTTTCAGCAATCACAATTCTACCTCCTAACACCTTGTGCCTGGGGTGGTTCACCTCTTTGCTCTACCTTAGCTACACATCCATTCGTGTCCTACAAATCTAGATCAGGCTGCAGCCCTAGTTGCACTCAATAAAATTAATTATTACATTATAGTCAACTATTGATCCCCATATGTGACCAGTTCAGAACATGAAGAATGTTAGCAAAATTAATAATTGAACCACATACCTTTCTTATGGGTGACCTAAACTAGAAAACATACTACCATCTGCAGATATGCTTGGGGATTTCTGGACTCTATAATTGCCAATTTCTAAAATGTCCCAATAGCCACCAGAAGTGTTAATCTTCTTGATCCTGTCCAAACAAACAAACAAACAAACAAACAAACAAACAAACAAACAAACATGTCCTCCAAATTTATGTTACTACATCCATTACCTCCGCCTAGTCGAATATTACCATCTTTGTGATCTTCTCTATGAAAACCTGTCATGGCCTGTAATAACTCCTCTATTTTTAGAAATGACTCCAAAATCAGTTATTTATTGTTTATTGATCTTACTGATAATTAGAAATGGTATAGCTCTCCAAGTGGTGGTGCTGCGGTAGCGTTGTCGCCTCATAGCAAGACGTTGTCCCGTTCGATTCTCAGCTAGAGCATCTTCTGTGTGGAGGCATATGTGAATGGGGCGTGCCTTCGTTGAAGGTTGTGTGTCAGGGCTGGTAACCCGGTACGTAAAAATCCACTACCAATCATTAGCGGACCGGAGTTCCGCTGTGGCGACCCCTAACTGGGAAAAGCAGAAAGACAATAGCTCTCCAAGAGGTCTATATTAGTTCATTAAAACTTCCTTTCCACGAATGCCTATTTATCGATCCCTAGTCAGCGAGCGTCCTTTTTTCGAATGTTCAGATCAGTGAACTTTTTTCCCAGGACACTGAGTTAGTTGGCCAACTTGTAGAAATGTGCCCTTTCTCCACTATAAAATGATCTCAGAGTTGGTAAATAAAAGTAGGAGGGGTATGGGGGGGTGTAGCCCCCTAGTTTATTGGGTTTATTATACTGCAGTGTGTATCATTGAGTATGTTGGCTTCCTAAATTAGTTAACTGGGAAAACATTCACTGATTTGTGCATTCCATAAAAGGGTAGTTTGCGGAATGGAGTTGATGAATAGGTATTAGTGGAATTGGAGTTTCAATTAAATAATACAGATCCCTCTCCAAGCACACCTTATAACTGAGGCTGCTGCCTACTGCTCTGAATTTTGCTCTCTCTTGGGTAAATGAATTGAGGCTTCTGTACCAGTCTGGAGTAAACATAATGGCAGGTTTAAAAATAAACCCATATGGTGGAACTACCATGTCAACAAACTCTGTAATACAAAAAAAAGTTCCTGGCCATAACTAAAAGATGTTCACTTCATCATTAAAAAAGGGATTTAAAACTAGTAAATAAATCTGTCAAACTTAACATTAGGAAACTTAAGGGCAACTATGAACTTAGGGTTGCAACTAGTTCAAAAGACAACATATTGCCTTCTTCAGCTATATTAGAAAGCTTAATAGCAAGTAACAGTTCTGTACTGAACTTATCTACATTGGTACTGCCTTCTCTGACCCCCAAGGACATTGTTAATATTATTGTAGACAACTTATCTTAAAACTTCACTCCACCCCTTCCCTCCCCTCTCCTCTGTCTTCTTCATCCCCTATCATATCCCATGAGATGAATTTGGACTAAGTCATCTTAGCACTTTCCAAAATTAAAAATACTACTTCCACGGGCCCTGAAAATATACATGGATGCATGAGGAGAAGTACAAAGCCACAACTAGTAAAACACTTCCATCAGCTGTTCATCTTCTTTCCAGTGGTTATATCCCCTGGTGTGGACAATTGAAGCTGTAGTGTCCTTGCATAAAGGTGGTCCCTCTACTGACCCTGAAAGATTACAGATCTGTTAGTCTCACTAGTATTATTTGCAAAACTATGGGACATATTAGAGCTGAACTAAAGCAATAAAATAACAAACCTTATATCCTTAGATGCACACCAGTTCAGCTTTGTAAAAGGAAGATCATACCTGCTCAAGCTGGAAGAGTTGTTTGGAAGGGTCACTGAGGCCATGGATAAAGGCCATACAGTCCGCGCTGCTTATCTGGACCTTTCCAAGACCTCTAACACTATGTCTTATGATG
>NC_056747.1:1224145520-1224153020 GCF_019279795.1 Protopterus annectens | reverse complement strand
TTAGATGTAAGAACTAGATCTGAAGAAGTCTGCAAGTATGAAAGCACTTATTCCAATAAAACCTATAGAAGGAATAAGCTGGAGTTAAGTTTCTTTTTTGAAGAAGGAGGGTTTAAAACTAGATTTATTTTGTTTTTAGAAATAATTTTTTTAGGTGAAGGGATTGCTTTAAATACTTGGACTTCTGACAATCCTGTATTGCAAATTTAGCCCAAAGCACTTCCTGATATTCCTATCTTGCTGTATCACCCTACCACCAAATTAGTGTCACCATCTTATTATCACTACAGAACAATTATTAGATGCCCCAATCAAAACAAAGGCACTAGTTCTATGGGTACAGACAACATCTCAAGCCATTTTCTAGTTAGTATGAAATACTACCTTGCCAACATTGGCAGGAAAATTGCAGCACTAAGAAAAAAATCAATCAGGGACAGGAATGTGATATAAAAGAACTTGAGCAGGAGGGAGTGTATACATATTTGGGAATCAATAAAGGTTCAGTAATAAAACATGAACAAATGTGAATAAAAAATAATGCTTGTGGAATCATTTTTATTTTTAAATGTCAAAAATGTATTTCTGTCCTTGTTTTGGTTTTTTTCCTGGGCCTCTGCTGAAAATGGGCATATTGGTTACCAGACAGACTTTCCCTGTAAACAAAGCAAATAAATAAATAAATAAAACTCAGTAAGGGATACTGCAGAAGACTAAAACTAATATTGAAAATTGCCTTGGCATCTAGCAATAAGGACCAAGCTGTAAACCAATTTGCTCTTTCTGTTCTCACTTACAGTTTTGGGATGACTGACTGGCCAAAAGGTATTGGATCAGTTGGAAGGGAAAAACAAGAAAACTGATCCATGCTTATCAAATGATATATAAAAGTCAGTCTATACCAACATTAGGCGGATTAGGAGTTTTGGGCTTCCACAGAACTGATTGCATGTATAGATCTAGAGTCATGGGACTGCATGGGACCAGGTCCAAACACAGTGAAAGTTTTAAAACTTGAGGAGAAAGAGTCGAAGATGACTTCTTGCAGAAGCATTTGGTGTCAAGAGGGAATGGAATTTAAACCAGAAGTAGACAAAAATCAGACAGCAACTGAATGTGCCAAAAAAAAAAAAAAAGAATATATATGGAGAAGGATCAGGTGAGAAAGAATGAACAGTGTAAAAGGCATAAATATTGTGGCAAGTACAGAGAACCCCTGGAACAACCTCATGACAGTCAGGATTTGAAGCAACAATGGTTAAGGAGAGGTGATGTGAAATGGATGAAAGGTTAATAATGGCAGCACAGGACAGTGGAGTATGTACATGTTCGTTTACCACCAGGGCTGTTATAAAACATTAAGTGAACAGAGATTAAACAAGAAAAAAAGCAAACAGATATTCATCAATAAATCAATTAAACATCTCCAACTGACTTCTTGATTAAGATCTTTAGGAGCTAGCATTCAAAAATTTAAAATGTACAAACTCTCTTTAATTAATCGATCTTTAATGTTATGAACATACTTTATTCCTATCTTTGTTTGCCCCAGTATAATAGCTGCTAACCTATCTAGTAACCTCCAAATGCTTACAAAAAGGAGTAGCTACAATATTTTTTTTATTCCTGTGATCTAATTTAGAACTGCATTTTTCTTTCACTGATATAATATAAGCATTTGATGGACAATGCCCAACAAATGACAAAAATAAACATTCCAAATCAGAGTTCCCACAAATATATATATATATATATATATATATATATATATATATATAAAACATCTTGCACAGTGATAAGTACCCCTTTGGGACTCTGTAAATGAGGACAGTATCTTTAAGCATGAACAATTGATTGCATTATTACAATCATCTGTACTCTGGCCATAACTATAAGAGATTCAAAAAATGGGATTAAGACTGTCATAAAAAAATTATCCTTGTAAATGGTCCTTCAATACTTTTTAATCAATCTGACTTTTTATAATGTATTAAACTCTTTGCTCTGTTGAGAATTGCTTTGGACTAAAAGGGCATATGGACAAGATGGTGACCATGTGGTACTGTGAATACATTCCTTAACAGGGACTACAGTCACCAGAAGGCTATGGATTCCTAGTAGGAGACGTCTTTGACTAGACAGCACATGAAAGATGATAATGTTTATACTTTTTAGGGGTGGAAATTATAAATGAAGTTCCTCAGGAGTGATAAACTATATTTATTTTGTTTCTCAGTTTAACACATTATCATTTGAAATGGTCAGATTGATCAGAGCTTTTGGGTGGCTATTTATACTGTTCATTTTTTTCATGCCCAACTTATTGCTGCTGCTTTATTCTCTAGCAGTTATGGCAGAAATATCTGTGATTTTATAAAGCAGACTAATTGTTCATACTAATATATCATGTTTATAGGGTTATACGGGGGGGTACCAATCCGTATGGCTAGTTTTGGATATGTAAATACATTTGCAGGAGTTTTTCATACTATTAACAGTTAAATATTCTGTTTTTGGCTGTTTCTTTTTTGTCATTCAGTGGGCATATGCCCTTTGCTATTCCTGTAGCCTGCATTATACTGGAGATACAAAGCGACAGTTTAAGATCAGGCTGCAGGGCACATACAAGGCATAAGAAATAAAATAGTGAAACATTTTGCAACAGCTCCTTTTCTGCAAGCACATGAGAGTATAACAAATAGCTTAACAGATATATTGTAACAACTTAACATGAGAATAAGATGCATTCATAAAATTAAAGATATTCTGCTAACTAACGACAGTATGTACATGTTACAATTTGAGAACATAGCACTTAAAAAGCTTAATCATAGAAATAACTGACAGTTTTTAAGTATTTGAGTGATGGATCCCTATTAGTGCTCTATTTTTTTTTTTTGGTCCTTGTTTAATGTCTGTGTACTATGTGATCTGTAATACTCTAGGGAGGATTGTTACCAAGTTGTCAGTGAAGGATTTATTTGTGTTTAAAGAAAAACCTGTTTGACAATATTGTTTTATTATTTGACTATTTTATAGAAGTTGGTATAACCAAGATGTAACCCTGAAAAAGTGTTCGCTCTTCTCTTCCTTATAGGGTGCCAAAGCAACAGCCCCAAAGCATATAATTACAACCTAGTAAGAAAACATATCACTTTTTATAAAGACACTTTTATTAATACACTACATCTCCTTAACTTGGAGTCAATAAAGACTCTCCCCATAGATGATACTAAGTTGAATAAAATCCTCCTAGGTGTTTGAAGTACACTAGCCTGTCACCTCAGAATAAAAAGAGTCAAAGTCAACTCTTCCCCATGGCTGTCCTTTGCAACTAAACATCTCACGAAGCAAAGAGACAAACCATGTAAGGTCTGGACAAAAAGTAAAAGCATATAAACAATTCAAAACCTAACAAAACAACTTATCACCAAAGATAAGAAAGCCTATTGCTGAGCCAATCAGAACATACACACTAATACTTTAAAACTGTTCTAGGCCTCCATCAGTAAACTGTTAAATCTAGGACAAACTACAGATCCAGTACCAAACACAAAGAAAACAATGATCCCATAGCCAACCAATTCAATAGCCATTTACACAGACTGTACAGTTATTAACCAGCCTGATGACTAATCAAGCTCTTGATGTTCCTACTCAATCAAATAACATTCTTCAAAATTTCTTCTTCCAGCCAGTTCCCACAGATACCATCAAAAAATACCTAATGCATGGCTAGTTTCAGTTCTGATAAATTGATCCACATAGGAAAATTAAGTCCCCTCACTATGGAAAAAAAATCACATTATTACACTGTGCAAGGGTTGAATCAATACAGAACTTTAAAGTATAGGCCAATTGCCATCTTATTGCCCCTATCATAAATATTGGAAAACGGGATTCCTATGTAACTTCTCAACTGTCTAATAACCAACTTCTGTCCTCATTGCAGCACAACTATTGCTTTGCCATTTTTTTAATCCTGTCTACACCCATAGAAATGCTAGAATCCAAGTCTGCACCATCTTTTTAGACTTTTCAAAAACTTTTAACACTGTCTCCTATCAGAAACTCTTACATAAACTCTCATCCTTAAGTTCCACTAACTCATCACTGTGATGGTTCCATAGCAACCTCTCAGAGTACAAAGTCTGAAATGAAAAAATGATTTCTCCGCATTCCTACCTGTAACTACTGGTGTCCCACAAGGCTCTATACTAGGTCCTGCACTTTTCAACATATTCCTCAATGATCTCTACACTGCTACAAAAATGCTACCCTAGTTCAATATGCTGATGACTCAATCCTAACTTTCTCTGATAAATCTCTCTATGAACTCCATGACCTTAAACAGCAATCATTCTTATCAATTGAAACATGGCTAACTAATTCTCAACTACTACTAAACCACCAAAAAACTAGATTACTTATCTTTACCCCAAAACACAACTCAACAAAAACAACACTATTCACTATCATCTCTGCCAATAACACCATTAAAGAATAAGTAAACCACACAAAAGTTGGGGTGCAATCATAGATGGCCAGTTGAACTCCGACTACCATGTATCACTCATGGTTAAAAAAACTCATTAAAATTAGATGCATTATATAGAGTAAAAACCTATTTCACTGATATAGCCAGATGTATAGCCTCTACTTTTTTACTACCATCTCTTCCCTCACATTGTCCTATCCTTCATTAACCTTCAAGTCTCTCAACACTTGAGCAAAGCTATAATAAAATAGCCAAATTTGCAGAAAACTATAACAAGAGAACTCACCACTGCCTAGCCGTCAGACAATTAAACTGGTTAGAACCACCACATCTTGTAGCTCTGCCACAGCTAACTACAATACACAGACTATGTTATAAGCCAGAAAATTGCAAAGCCCTTAACAGCTTAATACACTACTCTCCCAATAGAATTTTATGCAGAAAATTTTCTAGAAAAAATCACTAATCACTCTAACCAAATCATCTAATACTGCAGGTGGTTCTCTATATTCAAATAATGTAGCTAAACTATAGAACCAGATCCTGTGACCACCGAAATCCATTCTGAATACAAACTCATGTAAAGTACAACTAAAACTTCACTTATCAAATTAATGGATGAGCTCCTGCTTATTAGCAAAATGGCTAACATTTTAGTCCTACAAACACAATGTACAGGGTTAGAATCAAACCCTGTACCTTGTGCTTGTAGATACCCTGTACCTGCAAACACAAGGTACAGGGTTTGATTCTAACCTTTTCAGAAGCATGACTAGGCTTAAAAGGGCCCCATGGGTCACTAGCCCAGTAACCCTCTCTTTTAACATACCCCTCCTAATAAACATAGCCCCCCCCAAAAAAAAAATTAAGATGCAGATGTTACAAGCATATGTAATTGGGTTGGTGTGCATGGCTAATCTTAAGAAGGGCCTAGTGGTCATTAGCCCAGTAAATGCCTATTTCTTCAGGATACATGCCACTGTCATCTTCAACATGGTGTATCATCAAACCATTTTTTTGTCATTCAGAATCATATGCCCCACAACTTGTATTCACCATTACCTGAATAATTTTACAAGCAGCACCCAGCCATATACCTAGTTTTGTGACACTGCTCACCCACACCTCTATACTTCTAATATAGCTTTTATTATAGTCATATCTATCTATATCTGTGCTTGTTGAATCAAATTTTACTGCTGTTTTCACTGTTTACAAACCTATTTTGTTGATTTCACTGTTTGTTAAGTATTTATTGGTATTTTTCACTGATTTAAAGCTATCTGCTCTGCTTGTTCTGGTTTTTCCACCAAGCAGGATTTAAATAACTGATCGGTTAGCTATTTAAAACATTCTTTAGAGACTCCTTGCTGATTTTCTGCTGTTATAAATATTTTTTAGTGTCTCACTGCTATTTTTCTGCTGTGTTAAACATTCTCTAGTGTTTCTTGCAGAAGCTAGGATAGCTAGTAACTGTAGCGTAGTACAGATACAGGCTTGCGGCATCTAGGTTTGTTTGTAGTGATTGTTTTTTCTGAGCACATTTTCCAGGCCATCTTTAATTGGAAGGGGCCTATATGCACTTTAGTGAGAGGATTGTGTTGATTGGACTCTGTCTGGTAAAGGGAGGTCAATCTAGGGCTTGTAATAAGCATCCTCATTGGTCCTTTTGAATGTTTTTAAAGGTTTTTTTCAAGTTTTAAGCTTCTGGTAGTTAGGCCCTGCTTTTGAGTGTTTCTGCTTGTTTGCACGCGCACTGCTGCACAACTGTGTTCCAAAGACGGACAGCTAAACTCAACAATGTTTCCTTAGATACTACTGTAGCACACTAGTGTAGCCCTCATCCTTAGTGCTTTCCCAGTCAAAGAAATACTGTTAGTGAGCTGTAACCTATTAACCACCAGGAAAAAAAAAAATAAAACCCTAGCCAAAAATATCCAACCACTGAGCTTCTCCGACAACGATTCTGAAAAGCCAACCCTAGTGACTACAGTCTTCAACCTAGCATTATGGACAGTTGGACTACCCTTGTTTCTCCTGCCATCCTTGTTGATTTAGGTCTCTTGAGGCAGTGTAGCAATTGCCTCATATACACCGATAACCCTCTACTAATAACTCACTCTAGTACAGAGTGCAGGAGATGTATCTACAATAAGAATCTTGAATCCATGCTCTCTTGCACTCAAAACAGTAACACAGAAGAGGTTGTCAACTCATCCACCACTACATATGACTATAGTACCATTACTCATACACACAGTATTCATTAAACATAAAAATCTAGATACGCAGAGGTTTTCTTGAAAAAAGTTACCTAAACACCAGAGACCTCCAAAATGCAAGACTGCTACAACTAACACAGTCCCCACAGCATCCACAATACATAGAGACACCAGTGTCTCACCCACCAAGCCTGTAAGGCAAAACACTCAAAAAAATTTTTTTCTTGTCATTGGAGACTCAATAGTGAGACACACAGATGTCCCACTCACCAGGCTGGACAAGGAGAAAGTCATAGTCAGCTGCCTGTTCAGTGCCAGGATTCATCAGATCATGCATGCCTTCAGGACTCTTAGTAAGAAGTACCATTATGACTTTGTCATAGTTCATGATGGTGTGAACAACCTGAGACATACATCACTAGATTATAGGAAGAGAGACATAGTTGAGCTCTCTGAGTATGTGTCCCAGGAAGGTATGTCCCTAGCCTTGAGCAGCATGCTACCCTCACCTAGAATGATATAAACAAAAAATGATTGATTTCAATAATTGGCTTAGTTTTTAGAGTCATTCAAAGGGGATAAAATTCCTGTCAGCCTGGGAAGCCACGGTCGACAAACCTCACTGCTTTATACCAAAATAAGGAAACTACACTCCTTCGCTCCTCATAAACATCCAGTAAAGACTCCAGTGACACTGGAATAACAGTCCTGGTTATGCTGGATAAGACCCCCATTCAAGTAATACCCAGTTATAGATCCCTCTCCAAGGCGTCACTATGC
>NC_056747.1:1224123020-1224140520 GCF_019279795.1 Protopterus annectens | reverse complement strand
CTTTGGTTTGCAAATTCCTTAGTTTGACCATCAGGTGAAAATGAGGACCTGCATTTCATCTTAAGAATGTACTCAGAGTTAAGGTACAGCTGTGGCAAACCTTCAATATAGAAATCTCAGTCTGACAGTGTGGCATATCACGCCATAGAATGAGAAGAAAGGTGATACCAGTCACTGGCCCTTGTTACTTCTTAGGGGAAAGAGAATTTGTACCTGAGTGCAATCAAAAGCAAAGAGAAACACCATATGGCCTTGTGGACAGTAGAATGTTGATAGCAGAAGCCATAGTACATTTAATCTATTTCTTTGATGTACCAACTCCTAACACCTACTCTCCACAATGCATTCCAGAAAAATCTAGGATATATCTGCTCCCCACAATGCATTTTAGATAAGTTTAGGACATATCTACTCCCCAGAGTGCATTCTACATTAGTCTAGGACATGTCTACTTCCCACAGTGCATTCTAGACAAGTCTGGGACATATCTGCTCCCCACAGTGCATTCCAGATAAGTCAAGGGCATGTCTACCCCCCACAGTGCATTCTAGATAAGTCTAGGACAGATCTGCTCCCCACAGTTTATTCTAGATAAGTCTAGGACATGTCTGCTCCTCACACTGCTTTCTAGATAAGTCTAGGACATATCTGCTCCCCGCAGTGCATTCTAGATATGTCTAGGATATATTTGCTCCACATGGTGCATTTTAGATATGCCTACAACACATCTTCTCCCCAAAGTGCAGTCTACATATGTATGGGGCATACCTATTCTGTCATCCCCAACACATTCTGTGCATGCCTAGGATGCAGAGCTGGATTCAGCTCTAGGCAACTAAGGCAGTTGCCTATGGCCTGCTGGCCTTGAGGAGGCCCCTGCAGACTGAGAGAAGGTCTGTTAGCTGAGGGACTGTCACACTTCCTTTTTTTAATTACAAACAAATATGTGTTTTGGAGGGCATTCTTCTTAAATGATTTCTGCATCTGATTGCACACACCTGTTGCGTCTGTCACACAGACTGTTCTTCCTTTCTGCACTCACTCAGAATTTAACATTTAACATTCCCTTCCTTCCATGTACTGCTTCTGAGGAATGAATGTAAACTCACTTCTGGATGGATTTGTACTGCTGCTTCCATGAAATATGTATTCAGGTAAGGTGTGTGTGTGTGTGTGTGTGTGTGTGTGTGTGTGTGTGTGTGTGTGTGTGTGTGTGTGTGTATGTGTGTGTGTGTGTGTGTGTGTGTGGGTGTGTGTATTTAAACTGCCCCAATTAGGTAACTGGTAGTTACTTTGTTTAGGCTCAAACCCTGTACCTAGGCACAAGAAACAAGAGCCTGAATCTTCTACCCCAACCTCCAAGATGTTAAAAAAATACTCGAATTTCAAGGAGTTGAGTGCATAGCTCTCAATTGTCAAGATTTTTGACTCATATTTTAGGTCTGTTTCTCATAAAACTTGGTTTTCTGGCAAACCAGTGAGAACTGAATTAATTAAATAATGACAGTCATATAAGTTTCAGTCTTCATATCCTTCAGAAAATGCATGGTGGCACAAAACCTTTTATTCAAGCAGTTTTAAAGGCGTATGCAAGCAATATTCAAAATCTGTTCCTAGTTTTTGGCCCTTTGTCCCCCCATTTCTTGTGCTACAAAGTTGAGAGGTATGGTTGAGTGTCAAGTGTATTTTACAAAAAATGAGTGTCGTGCATTTTATAAGGAATTGAGAGCTTCAGGGGAAGAAAAGTTTAGTACTGCTCATACTGTTTATAATGTGCAACTGTTGCTTAGCAAACGGTATTACTGTTGTGCTAAAGAATTTAAAGGTTGTTAGTAGCACAACAGGTAGCATACTTGTTTTTTTTTTAAGGAAGGAAAAAGTTTTAGTTAATGGCAAAGTCTACAACTGACTCCAAAAGATGTGACACAATCACATGGGGGGGGGGTAAAATTGATAGACACACCTGTTTAGTCAGGTGTGCCCACTTGAACTCATTTTTTTAAATCTTTTTATTAACCTTTTTTATAATACAATAGAGAATGGTAACAAGCAATGCAAAGTCAAAACAATAAGGATATACATAAACTATATATAACAAATAACTATTTACAGGTACGCCTTATGTCCAACATAGAAGATAAGTGTACAGAGTTAAGCTAGCATGAGCTCAAATAACGTGTCACGACATTCAGTAAAGTGTGAGAAAGGTTTTTGAGTGTATTTCAGATATTTGTGGGCAAGTTAGTGTTTGATAGCAAGTTGTTTAAATCCATCCCAAGTGAGACAAGATCTGTCCTTCCAGTTAAGAGTGATATATAATTTGATAAGAGATATGAGTCTGGAGTTTGGATAATCCTGTAGGGGGGATATGTAATACTGCAAATTTCCAAGACAGAGTTGATTTCTCATATCCCATTTTTTCTACCACTCTGAGGTAGCACCAGAGTCTGAAAGAACATGTACAGCTCCAAAAAATGTGGAGCAAGTCAGCATTGTTATTTGTACAGTGGGCACAGAGGGGAGAGGAGGATGGATAGATTTTAGAGAGTATAGAAGGGGTGAGGTATGTGTTGCTTAAGATCATAAGTTGGGTCTAGTTACGTTTTTTAAGAGGAATAAGTTTCAAAGAAAGTTGAATACCTTGGGAGATTTGGTTAGGAGAGATGGAAGAATGTTGGTCTTTCCAATAGTTTGAAAAGGTTAGTTCATTTTGGGTTCGAATAGAAAGAATACTTTTTTATGAATTGGATAATTTTCTTCTTAAATGTAAGGAGGTTCCATATGGATTTTCAGGCTTTAATGTCATTTCAGCATTAGAGAGGCATCTTCCAAAGTGTTGCGACAAAGGTCAAGGATTTGTCTCTAGATGATTGTGTAACTTTTGGGTAGAGACATGTGTAGTCTTATATCAGTTAGAGAATTATTTTTGAAAGGAATGAGATCTGCTGTAGCTAACTCTAATAAGGGAGTATTTATCAAGATTAATCATTTTGTTGTTCAGTTTAATGTTGAGGTTGTGATGAAAAGGTTGCAACGTATTGAAAGCATTGAGCAGTTTCAGTGATTTGAAAATCCTTTGAAGAAGAGTTATTTTATGTTTTATGGTAGAGTGTAGTTTGAAGATTTTAGGTTTTCTGAACTGAGGAAGGGGAGAGCTTCGGTATTAAACCTGAATGTTTTAATTTAGTTATAGTATAATTTTACCCATGTAGGGGACCAGGTAGATGAATTGGGAGCATAATTAAATATTGTTAATATTTTATTACCATTGATAATACTGTAATAGAATTTGATGTCAGGTAAGCTTAAGCCACCCTTGTCTTTAGGAAGAGTTAGTCTACTATAGCTAATTCTGATTGATTTAGGGGGCCATAGGAATTTAGAGAAAGAGGAATGGAGATATTTAGACAATATGTTATGAATAGTTATGTTGGAAGCATTGAAAACATAAAGAAAACAGGGAAGAATGTTCATTTTGATTATAGCAGCTTTAGCGAGAAATTGGAGGTGGAACTCTGCCCATCTGTTCAAGTCATGTTGGATGTTAAATCAAACCTTGGCAATGTTGTTTGAGTAGATTTGGTTGGGGTCTTGATTTGAGAGGGGGGAGGGCAGATAGGTAGGTGACAGAAAGGGTTCAGGGTGAAGATGGTTGATTTCTATAAATTTAGTTTGTAGTTGGAGAATCTCAAGCATTTATCAATTGAGTCTAGTATTTTTGGAAGGTTGGACTTAGGGAGGGAGTAATAAAGGTTAAGGCCATCAGCAAAAGCTGAGAATGGGAATTTAGTATTGAAAAGGGTGGGAATATGGTGAAATGTTTTTTGGGTGATTAGCAGGAAAAGAAGTTCAATATAAAGGTTAAATAGGTAGGGAGACATTGGGCACCCTTGTTTAGCTGCATTTCTAATATCAATTAGAGAAGAAAGATTGTTGTTAATTTGTAAGATAGTATGGATGTTAGAGTATAGGGTTTTACTAGATTGTATGAAAGCTGAGGAACCTAAGAAGAGTGGATTGGAGAAACTCTACATTTAATCTGTCAAAGGCTTTAGAGGCATCTATAACCAGAGTATATATAGGGTTGTGAGTAGTGATACAGAGGGTTAACAAGGCACCAAGAAGGAGAGTGTGAACAAAGGTTTGTCTATTCGGAGCGAACCCTGATTGTTCTGCAGAGATAATGGTAGGGATAATAAGTTTAGTTCTGTTAGCTAGGATAGATGCATAGATCTTCATGTCAAGGTTAATGAGAGTAATACCCCTATAATTCCAAGGGCTTTTAAGATCCAAATTAGATTTAGGAATGAAGATCATTTTAGAGGCATTTAAGTGTAAGACGACCAAAAGTTTTGTAGAATTCTACGTTAAGCCATCTGCACCAGGGGCTTTATTAGGTTTAAGCTTGTTGATAGCAGTGACTATTTCTTGTTGGTTTATGGGGGCTGAGAGTATTGTTTGCTGTTCAGGTCTGAGATTGGGGAATGTTAGTTGGTTCAAAAAAGTTTCTATATCTGATTTATTTGAGGGAAGTCGGGGAAGCTATATGAGCCAATATATATTTGTTCAAAAATGTTGACTATATCTTGGTTTTTATAGTAGCTCTTGTTGTGATAAAATATTTCTGTTATACTTAGGGAGAGTTTATTTTGATTAATTAATCTAGCAAGGAATTTTGAGGGCAAGTGGGACCATTCTGAGTAGTTTGTTAGAGTCCTGATTTCATTAAATGATAAGTTTTTATTGTTGAGGTCCAGAAGCTTTTTCTGTAGATGGATTAATTGTTTTTCAGATTCAAGGTTGACATTTGATTGGAGGTGAGTATCAAGCTTATTAATTATGTTTTTGATAGAAGATTCTTGAAGGAGATACTTTTTTATAATAAGATGCTTTATTGATGAGAGTGCTTAGTCAAGGATATAGTCGACTTCCTGTAAACATTTCTTTGTTGTTTATTAAATTAAGATTTAATATCCAGCTATTGTCTCTGTTTTTAATAACTAGAGTAATCTTGGAGTGATCCGAGAGGAATCTAAGTTCAGTATGAAATAAAATGTTGAAATTGAGAAGAATATTAGAAACAAGGAAAAAATCCAACCTGGACCACATCTTGTGGCAGTGAGAGTAAAAAATAAAAGTAATTTCTAAGTTCCATTATGGCTTAGGAAGCATAGTTGCTATATTTCGTTTTAGTGTTTGTTCTGTCACTTAGTGGATCTTGAATAGAATTCCAGTCTCCACCTAGAATGTTATAGTAGGAAAGGAAAAGAGGATTTTGTAAATAGTCATGATCACTTTGTGCTGTTTGGCGCAAGGGGCGTATAGGTTTAATAATAGAATAGGTTTGTCAAGGTGTGGACAGCTGAATGTTGTGCAACACCACCTTCCCTCAGTATCCGAGCCATAACTTTTGATTTCCTGGGGGCAAGTTACCTCAGAGCTGTTCATATTTTTTGCCGGAGGCTATGATGGATTTAATCCATTTTTTTCTTGAGAGCAGAATTCCATTGTTCAGGTAATAAATGTGTTTCCTGCACCAGTGTTATGTTGGCAGGTAGCATACTTGCTTTTGATTCAGAAGGCTATGGGTTCTACACCCACAGCATGTAGATGGATTGCTGATACTGTGTTGAAATTTAAGGGGGGTGGGTGCTGCAGTCTTGAGTATGTCCTCATTTGGAGGAGATGCCTAGTAACTATGAACCTGTTGTCAGTTTGCTATTCATTCCCTGTTGCAACATTACCAGGTTACCATTTATTTAATGTAACATAAACAATTTATTCTTCCAGGGCAGCAGGCACTGAATATGCAGATGAAATACTGAAATATAAAGTTTGCTAGCAGAAATCTCTTCATTAGTTACATATCTCTTTAATGTGGAATTATTCAGACAACTTTTACTTCTGTAGAGATTGTGCATATTGACTGATATTGGTAGATTGTAATGACAGAAATTCGACTAATCTTTTATTGATGAAATATTCTGAACTGGGCAGTTTTGTCATTATTGGTTCATGCATTTTGTTTCATTGCTTATTGGAAAAATGTTCAAAACTTCAAATTTAAAACATGCTCTAACAAGTGGTGCTATATTATACAAGGAATAAGTATAATTTAATACAATCAGAAAGGTGAATGAAGGAACACATGCATGTATGCATGGTCCTAGAAATGTGTGCAAAGGACCTATGGTTTGAAAACAGCCCAAAGGTAAACTTTATCTGCCACTGTCCAGATGCATTTTCTTTGAATGTGAGTTTCAATGGCAGACAAGTTTTATTGCTTAGCATGATTTCAATGTGAGACTGTATTGCTTTGTTTAGCAAATGTCTGTCAGTGTTTGTGCTATAAAATTTGAAATAAAAGTTTTAAATTAAATCCAAATAATCATTGTAGAAGTAAAGCAGAAAACAGTATGCACTGTGAGAGATAAAGAGTGTTTATTGTCACTGGGGAGAAATAGCCAGGTAATGGGCTTCTGGAATGGCTGCGGGGGGGGGGGGTCCTTTCCATTACTCTGCCTAGGGCCCCGTTTGATTTGCAAGGTATTGCAAGTTGTTTAAATTCATCCCAAGTGAGACGAGATCTGTCCTTCCAGTTAAGAGTGATATAGAATTTGTTAACAGATATGAGTCTGGAGTTTGGATAATCCTGTAGGGGGGATATGTAATACTGCAAATAATCCAGCTCTGCTAGGATGTGCCTTCCTCAAACACATAATGTACTACTCTGAGATAGACTTTACTATATCATGACTATGTCCTGGATATACCTAGCACCAAACACATTATATATACATCTGGGATATACCTATTGCCTCAGCAAATTCTGTGCATATTTAGGAAGTACCTACTACAACTCATTCTTCATATGTCTGGGATGTAGCCCCTCCTCAAACATTTTGCATATATCTGGGATGCAGCAATTCCTAATGCATTCTGTGTATGTCTAGAACATGCTTATCCCAGAAAATACTGTATATGTCTGAGATATACTTATCACCCCAATACATTATGCATATATCTGGGATGCACTTGCATCACTAGCAACTTCTACAAATATCTAGGATGG
Source organism: Protopterus annectens (assembly GCF_019279795.1). Classification (NCBI taxonomy): domain Eukaryota; kingdom Metazoa; phylum Chordata; order Ceratodontiformes; family Protopteridae; genus Protopterus; species Protopterus annectens. Next base: position 1,224,133,448 of record NC_056747.1, on the reverse strand, counting down.
ATCCACCCCAGCACATCATGCATATATTTGGGATATACTTACCCTACATCATATACATGTTTAGGATGTACCCACTCATAACACATTCAACTTGTGTTTAGGAAGCAACTTATGTCAACACAATTTATATAACAATGGATTGTACATCCCACAAACACGCTCTACATATATCTGGGATGTGTCTACCCCCCTGCACATTATGTATATATCTGATTTGTATTTACCCTGCGCATATTCTGTATATGTCTAGATGCACCCACTCCCAACACTTTTGCCACTGTTCTTATTTTTTGTGTAATAAAGACGCTATTGTGTGGTACCTCGGTGTATTTTTGGTTATATATAGTTCTGGTTTTGTGCACCTGGATTTTACCTGAAGCCGTTTCTCTCTTTTTATACACACTTTTGCCATATGCTTAGAAAGTGCCTTCCATCAACATATTCTGCTTATGACAGTAATGTACATGCCACCTGCATAGTCTGCATATATCTGGGATGTACCTACACCCAATGTAGTCAGTTTATGTCTGGGCTATACCTAACCTAGCATATACTGCATATAGCTGGAATCTGAATACACCCCAGCACATTCTTCATAACATAAGTCTGGGATATACCTAGCTCCAGCATATTCTGTGTATGTCTGGAAACAGCCTGTAGACAATACATTTTGCATATGTTTAGGATGTGCCTATCTCTTGTACACAGTTTTTATATGTTTTGCATGTGCTTACAACCTATAGAACATTCTGTATATGCCTGGAATGTATATGCCATCTCAGAGTATTCTGCATATATCTGGAAGGGTGCATGTTAAAATTATTACAGAAACATGTCAATGCGTGAACATTACAAAACCTGACCTTCTTAAAAGTGCTGCCCCCCCCCCCCAACATCCCCAAACTGGAATGATCTCAGACTTGGTTATATATAATAACAGGGGTGTTGGAAGCTCACCATAAGAGTAGCTGCAAGGATTTTTGGAAAGGGGTGAAATTTCCCATTTAAAAGTTCTGGGTAATATAATTTTGATAGAGCAATATTTTTCTGGTTGCTATTTCGATGCACATTAATCTAGGATATATTTTCTCCCAAAACCTACCAGTAGCACAAGTCTGGAATGTAAATACCCTTGTTACATTCTGCATATGTCTGGGATAAGCATACTCCAATGCATTCACATATGTCAAGGATGCACGCACCTCCAACACATGCTACATATATCTGGGATGTACATATCCCAATATATTCTGCATATGTTCGGGATGTACATACCCCCAACATATTATGCATATGAATGGGATGTACTTACCTCCTGTATACTCTATGTGTGTCGATGATACTACTCCCAGGCATTTTGTGCATGTTTGGAATGCACTACCCCCCCCCCCCCATACATAGCACATTCTGCATATGCTTGGGATGTACTAACTGCCTCCTCAGGACAAGTGACTTTTTGTTGAATTCATATTCCATAGAGGTCATTTTCATTAAAATGCATTCAGCTACAATTTATTTAAGTCTTATAATGCTTTGTGAACTCAAAGTTAGTTATGTTGATTTAGAAGTGTGCAAGGGATGAAGCCATTGCGTGGAGTGATGTGGGAGGTTTGCCACTTGGAAATAGAACTGTAGTTGAAAGTCTTTTTTTTTCCCTCATATAATTTTTATTTTTTCGAAACATATTAAAACTTTCATAAAATATTAAGTATAACACTTAAACAGCTATATACAATATTTACAAGTAGCCTAACACTGATGGTGAAATCAAATACATCTTAAAGACTGAGGTAATGAAGAAATATAGAATTATCAGAGTGAATCTGGTGGTAGTCACAGAGTTTCTATTAATTATGTAGTTGAAAGTCTTGTTTACTGAACTGGTTTGATGGTTCGTACTCTTAACAAGAAACCACTAGATGACATAAGCCATATACATGTTTGGGATGAGAACACTGACATAGCCCTCCAGCTCTCTAGTAGGCCAGTTTTACTCTGTTATTTGGTTGGTACATTTGCTAAATCGAATGATATATTTGCAGTATAGCTAATTCCTGATACTGAAGATTATATATTATTGTATATAACAATAAACTTATACATTGTTGTATGTAATAATATATAATAAAATACATATATAATAATACATGTTTATGTATTTATTCACATTCACATATGCCCATGTATATACCTGAAAAATAAATAAATAAAACAGAAAGCTGAATCTGTAACGTGTTTATTTATTATTTCAAACCATAATGTGCTGTTTACTTACCAATGTGACCTCACCTTATGCAAGTAATTAAACAGCCTTTAGTTACAAAAACAAAAAAAATAAGCACTTTAAAATCTTTCATACAGATAAAATCAAAAATTAGAACACAGATACTAGCATAAGTCCAGCCAGAAATAAATTTATTAGATTAAGTTCTTCCATCCATAGACATAAAAGACTTCATCAGAATCTTCAGCATGAAACAAGTACTTCTGTTTAAAAACTAACACTCGCATGATGAAAAAGTATGTAAGCTGATTGTACTGTTCAGTGCAATTTCAAGACAGACATCTCTAAAAAGTTAAATCATGCAACATTAATAGCAGTCTTAAATAAATTATTTATTTATTTTTATTTAACATTTGTTTACCGGGAAAGTCCGACTCGACACAGGTCCTTTTTCAGCAGATGCCTGGGGAGAAAAGCTCCATGAGTAACAGCAAATTTTCATGCACACATTACAATAATCAATAAAGTATAAAGTAAACAAAATGTAGTATACATAAGAACATACAAATTTGTTACATCTTGACAACAAAACCTGGGCTTTGAACATAGCTAGAACTATTTGCAGGTATAACTTATGTCAAGATATAAGTTTAAGACATGTCGGTAGGAACAAAGGATTAAACTCCGGGGAGAAGTTGGATATGTTTTGGGTATACTGTGCTGTATCAGAGCACTCATGAGGGGTTAGTACAGGAACATAGCCACTTATTTTTTAGATAAGCTTTAAGTGATGGCTTAAAGTGGTTAGTGGATGAGACAGAGAGAATGGAGTTAGGAAAGGAGTTCCATATATGAGATATACAGTTGGAAAATAAAGATTCTCCTGCAGTGTTTTTGGCCTTGGAGACAGTGAGTAAATTCTTGTTAGAGCAAAGTAGTCTGCTGGAACTGTAAGGAATGATGAGATTTGGTAGTGCAGGGGTTCTAGTTGGTTGTCTTTCAATTTTGTGAGTTAGAGAGAGTTGGTTGTAAAGAATAATGTTGGGAAGCTCAAGCCAGTCTAGTATCTTTAAAGCTTTACAATGATTTGTTCTATATGGGCAGTCAGATGCAAACTTAGCAATTTTATTATAACATGCTTCTAGCTTAGATAAGTCAGTTTTCCTTAGATTAGATAAAATTGGAGAGGCATATAGTAGAGTAGAGAACAGATGGGTTTGTGCTAATGTAATTTTGGCCATTCTGGTCAGCAACCTTTTGTGTCTATATAGACTTCCAAGTTTCTTATGGACTTTTTTATAGTTAGGGAGACATGCAAGTCAAATTTTAGGGTATTGTCTATTTCCACTCCAAGAAGCTTAGTATGGGTTGTTGGAGAGATCACAGAATTGTCTTTGGGTATTATGTTAAATGTTAGGCATGAGACAGATGTCTTGTTAGGTTGGAAGGATAATAATTTAGTTTTGCTAGGGTTCAGGATTAGATGGGCATTGGCTAATCATGTTTCAACAGAAGTGAAAGATTCTTGTGTTTGAGAATGAAGAGTTGATAGAGAAGTGGCAGCACAGATAAGTGTTGAATCATCTGCATACTGTATGTACTGAAGCCGCATGAGTTTGATGTTGTCTACTATGTTTTATCTAAGTTTGTAACCCTACTGAAAACTGCATGTTATACTTATCTCTAAATGTTTGTATTGTTCCTAATTTATTTGTACTCTGCTTTCTGGAGCTTTTCTCCTCAGGCCTCCGCTGAAAATGGACATATATCCAGTCGGATTTTCCCAGTAAACAAATGTAAAATAAAATAAATAAATTAAAATAAAAATTATAGAACCATGTGGAGTAGCTGTGTGTAGATTATTAGTAAAGAGGGAGAAAAGGAGAGGGCCCAAGATAGATCCTCAGGGGACACCAATGGATAAAGGAAGGCATGGAGATAGGTCTCCCTGCCATAGAACAGATTGTTGACGGCCAGATAAATAGTTATGAAACCATGCTGTGGCAGATGGTGAGAAGGATAGTTCAGTTAGTACATCTATTAGTTTGGAAATGGGAGACCATATCAAAAGCTTTTTATAGGTCTAGAAAGATGGCAGATACAAAGTTGTTGTTATTCCTGTGATGGTTTACGGTATTAGTGAAGGATAAGAGAGCTGTAGTGGTACTATGTGACAGGCGAAACCCATTCTGATTGTTTGCGAGAAGGTTATTTGTTAGTAAGAATTTCATGACCTGGAGATGAATACATCTTTCGAGTAGCTTAGAAAGAGGTGAAAGAATAGCAATTGGCCAGTAGTTTGTCAGTTCTGTGGAAGGTCCCCCTTTATGAAGTGGGATTACATGGGAAATTTTCCACAGTTGAGGGACCTTGTTTTCGAGAATGGATCTGCTTGTAAGGATTGATACTCGGAAGGCTATAGATTCAGCTGCAATTTTGAGGTATTCACTGGGTAAGTTATCTATGGCAAGTGTAAATTTTAGTTTCTGTAACAGTTTTTTTATAGTGGCTGTAGGAACTGGGGAGAAAGAGAATGAGGCATTGCTAGTTGTAGACTTGGCTGATTTAGTATCAGGAGTAGGAATCTGCTGCTTGGAAAGGGCAATTATAGATTCAGTAAAATGTTTGTTAAAAATGGTAGCTATGCTATTGGAATTGTGGATATTTGGCATTGCTATAGTAGATTTTCCTGGGTGAAGGATTGAGTTTATAGCTTGCCAGAATTGTTGAGAGTTTTTTATATGTGTTTTGAATGTCATGATATAAATTTATTTTATCCTGTTTTATTTGTTTTTTGCCTTATTTTAAGTTCTTGATACTGTTGTTTAGAAACTACTGTGTTAATCTTACACCAAGGTTCCCAGGCTTTATCTCTAGTTTTCAAAAGGGCCCTAGTGTCTCTGTTTAGCCAGGGGACATAGTTTGATTTTACTCTGATGGTTCTAACAGGGGCATGTGCATTTAATATATCTAAGAAATATTTATTAAAGTGGTTCACTACATCATCTAGATCAAGGTATTTGAGTGGAGTCCAATTGTACCTTTGTAGGTCAGCTAGGAAGTTGTCAAGATTAAAGTTATGTTTTTTTTCTGAGTTGTTTAAACATAGTAGGATTTGGTGGGAATATGTGTTGTCATATAAGAAATGTGGGTAGGTGGTTGCTCAGACCATCAGGAAGCAACCTGATTGGAATGAGTGAGTTTTCAAACACGTCATTCATTGAGCAATTAAAAGCATGGTTTGTGAAACAGTAGTGACTTTTGATGAAGTTTGCTTTAGTGCAGACGAAAAGCGCTTCAAGTCTAAGAGTTTGTATTTGCTCTGTTTAAGTATTCTAGTATTTAAGTAAAGATTTATATTTAAGACTTTGTCCGCTTGTCACAGCATCATTAACAGCGTTATAGCTACATCAGGAAGACCTGCCTTAAGTGCTGCTTGTGTTTTTTACTAGTTTGTTTCGTTGTGGATTTAAGATTAAAGTTATGTTTTTTTTTTTTCTGAGTTGTTTAAACATAGTAGGTTTTGGTGGGAATTTGTGTTGTCATATAAGAAGTGTGGGTAGGTGGTCGCTCAGACCATCAGGAAGGCAACCTGACTGGAATGAGTGAGAGGAGTTATTTAATAATATCCAATCCAAGGTGGATTGCTTTTTACTAGCTTTATCTATTCGGGTAGGTTCTTGAATAGTTTGTGTAAAACCATGCAAGTTTATGTGATGGATGGGGTGAACCAGTCTAAATTAAAATCACCCAGTATGACTGTCTCCTGACTATGGGTACTACTTGCCCAGTGCAATAGACATTCTATAACTGGGACATTATTTCCAGGTGGGATATAGCAGTCAGTTATATTAAGTGTTTTTTTTTTTAATTTATGGTTAGCGTGGTATAGATTATTTCTGCACTGTCCAGTTGTGGGGTTTTGCATTCAAGGAAAGTTAAAGTGAGATGGTCTTTAAAGAGGACAGCAACTCCACCTCCTCTTTTGTTGAGTCTATTCACCCGTAGTATGGAGTAACCTGGGGGTAGGATTTCATTATCTTTTGTACTTGGTTTTAACCATGTTTCATGTCTGGGGAGTATGTAGCTAGAGGGCATGGAGGATGTCCAATTTGTTGGCTATACTTCTAAAATTAATGTTCATTAGCAATAGGTCTGAATTTTTTTCTGTTTAGGATTGGAAGTGTGGGGGTGTTGAGACTAGAGTGATTAGATGGGTTGGTGTTATATGAGAGTAGTCCAGTGTTTGGGTGGATGTCACCACTAAGCAGTAGCCTAGAGGCAATGTTGGTAAACAGTTTTAATCGTTTGATAAGTTCATTGTTGAATAACTGAGGATTATAGTGACCATCTTTAGTAGGTATTAATTTAAATCAAAAGTATTGGAGTATAGTAATATTGACAAGTGTAGAACTGATGGTGAGATATGTACATAGAGTAGTATGGTAAGTTGGGTTTGTGGTGTGATGAAAAGTGGGTGTCTGGAATGTGTTGTGGTGATAAGTAGTGAGGTGAGAGTAATACGAGTGTAGCAAGAAGTGATAGGTGAAGCACGACCATGTGGGCAGACCAACTCCAGCTGGAAGGATTCCAAATAGAAAAGAAAAAAAAACAATCAGGAGCCAGGAAATGTAAGTAAGACAATACACTATGTTACAGCTTTTCAGCTTACAGAAACCAAATATTGCTAGCAAGCTCCATAAGGATGAGTAGAACTAAGGGAATTGGGACTGAACTAAAGGTTTGTTTTGAAATAGTTTTAACCATAGACTCTGGAGCTCACCTGTTTGTATACAGAGGGAATAAGGAACGTGTACAATTAGCAGAGTATGTTCCTACCTAGTGGTCAACTTCATTAAAGCTCTCCAAGTTAGAAGCTGAATGGATCTCAATGCAGCTGTGCTCACCTCATAATGATGGTCACAAAGTAAGAGATAATTGTTAAAAACAATTCAGTTACATTCACCTAATAATTAATTCTACTGGAAGGCTTGTGTTTAAAAGTTGAGATTTCCCAGGGCTGATTTGAGCTTTTGTTGAAAATTTGCTTCAGAACCGAAGGTGAGGGGTGTGTGGTCCCAAGGCTTGTGGATGTCCCAAGCAATCTAATAATTAATTCTACTGGAAGGCTTGAGTTTAAAAGGTGAGATTTCCCAAGGCTGATTTAAGCTTTTGCTGAAAATTTGCTTCAGAACCGAAGGTGTGTGTGTGTGTGGGGGGCACGATCCCAAGGCTTGTGGATAGCCTGAGCAAACTAATAATTAATTCTACTGGAAGGCTTGTGTTTAAAAGTTGAGATTTCCTGGGACTGATTTGAGCTTTTGCTGAAAATTTGTTTCAGAACCGAGGGGGGGGGGGGCACGATCCCGAGGCTTGTGGATGGCCCAAACAAACTAATAATTAATTCTACTGGAAGGCTTATGTTTAAAATTTGAGATTTCCCAGGGCTGATTTGAGCTTTTGCTGAAAATTTGCTTCAGAACCGAAGGTGGGGGTGGGGGGGGGGGCGTTCCCGAGGATTGTGGATAGCCCGAGCAAACTAATAATTAATTCTACTGGAAGGCTTGTGTTTAAAAGTTGAGATTTCACAGCACTGATTTGAGCTTTTGCTGAAAATTTGCTTCAGAACTGAAGTTGTGTGCGGGAGGGCACGATCCCGAGGCTTGTGGATGCCCTGAGTAAAATAATAATAAATTCTACTGGAAAGCTTGTGTTTAAAAGTTGAGATTTCACAGGGCTGATTTGAGCTTTTGCTGAAAATTTGCTTCAGAACCGAGGGTGGGGGGGCGCAATCCCAAGGCTTGTGGATAGCTCGAGCAAAAGTGAGCACAGACAGCAGACTAAGGGAAGTTCCTGCAGGTTGGAACTATACTACATTTTTCTAAATTAAATTAAATTCCAATAAATCTGATTTTATATTACACAAACAGCATTTTGTTTTTATAGTAAAAAATAAAACTTATTAGAATTTTTCTACATTTATATTGATTTTTGTGTATGTAATATAATTCAGTGAACCAGCTAGATATTTCTGAGACAAAAATAAACAATAGCCAAATGATAAATAGAGTGAAGGAAAAAGATACTAATCATAACTTGGTAGCCTTTCATTTTAAGATGAAAACTTTAGAAATATTGTCTTTTAATCCTAGTTCAACAGTAGCATTTAGTCGTAACTGCCAAGCAGCCTCCCTGAGTTCCAATGCAGTCTTTCACACCTCTTGTGTGGTATGAGCACCTTTTCTAGTACAAAGAAAATTAAACTTTTAAAATATTTGCATATTAGGGAGTGCTTCTACAGCGCATTATTGATGCTGCCATGATTTATGCCATATGCTAAATCCTACACAAATGCACTCTATAAGCACTTACACGAGTGCATGGATCGTGCTATCCCAAACAGAACCAAGACGCTATCCTCCAAAAAAAGGAAGCCAATCTGGTGGTCCCCTGCCATAAACAAACTGTACAACAGAAGGAAGAAACTGTTGTAAAAGAGAGTAAAATCCCATGAGTGGAGGAGCTCCCTGGTCAGCCTCAGTAAGAAGCTGAGATCCCTTATAAGATCCTCCAAAGCTAGCTACGAAAAAAAATATCGCCACTAAATCCAAGGACAACCACAAAGCATTCTATAGCTATGTCAAGAATCTAGATGGCAACACCCAGATCTGCTCTGAGTTACAGCACAAAGGCATGAAAATTACAGAACCAACTGATATTGCCAACATCCTGGCAGATTGGTTCAGTGCTTTTACCCCCCCCTCACCCCCTAAAGGGCCCATATCTATATAGGAAGAATGCAGAGTCCCTGTAATCACAACTATGCAGGTAAAAGCTGCACTCTCTAAAGCCAAAAACACAGCATCCATGGGACCAGACATCATCCCAGGCTGCGTTTTATATGAACGTCAGAATGAACAGGCTCCCCACTTAAGCACCATGTTCAATAATAGCCTCGCATCAGGCTTTGTGCCCACTGAATGGTGCACAGCAACAGTTATCCCACTCCACAAAGGGGGAGCCACCACTGATCCCGGGAACTATTGACCTATTAGCCTGACAAGCCTGGTCTGCAAGGCCATGGAACGTATCATCATGGAACTCATAAACAAAGACATTGGTAACCTCCAACTCTGAATCCCATTCAGTTCGGGTTTGTGAAAGGCAGATCATGCCGCCTGAACCTGATTGACTTCTTTGAGGCAATCACCAAAGCCATGGATGAAGGTAAGGTGGTTCACACAGCCTATCTTGACCTCGCCAAGGCTTTCAACACCATCCCCCATTCTGGAATTATAGCTAAACTCACTAAACTAGGTATAAATCCCTACGTCACAAGATGGGTTGCCAACTGGCTCACTGACAGAACCTACACTGTAAAAGTTGCAGACTCCAAATCGGACCTCAAGGCAGTGACAAGTGGAGTGCCACAAGGTTCCATCCTGGGACCTCTCCTGTTTGGTATCTACTTCTCTGAAGTACAGGCTAACAGTGAAGGCTGCTGGCTGACAAAGTTCGCAGATGACTGCAAACTAGGAGCCATTGTCAAGTCCCCAAATGATGTGGACATCCTACAGAAGGGCCTCACTAAGACAGATGCCTGGTGTCAGAGCCATGGCCTCAAGCTCAATACCAAAAAGTGCAGTGTCATCCTCTTTGGTAAAAACTCTGTACCCATGAACTACCACATAGGCAGCAATCTACTTAACACCGAATGTGTGATAAGAGACCTTGGGACACAGGTGGACAGTAGTCTCTCCTTTGATAGTCACATCGCCACAATAGTCAGGAAGTCCTTCTACGTGGCATACCTCATCATAAAAGGGTTCTCATCCAGGAAAAAAGAGGTCATTGTTCCCCTCTACTCGTCACTCATTAGACCCATTATAGAGTACAATGCCCCTTTTGGAATGCACCTCACAAGACATCTGCAGCAGCTGGAAAGGTCACAGAAGTACCTCACAAAGAGGATTACTGGTCTCAAATAAATGCCTTACACTGACCGCCTCAAAAAACTCCAGCTTTACTCCGTAGCATATCGCCTACTCCGAGGTGATCTCTGCCTAACATATAAAGCTATGTCAAACCAAGAGCTGTTGGATATGCTACACCTAAAGAAATCCCAATCCCTCCAAGCTACAGGCTCCGTGGACCTAAACCTTGTCACCACAATAAACAGGACATGCTGGAGGGATAGATTCCTG
>NC_056747.1:1224110520-1224118020 GCF_019279795.1 Protopterus annectens | reverse complement strand
TCTACGGAAGAGTTCTCTTCAGGCCCTGAGAGTGAGTTACAGATGGCCTCTGGGTCACCCACCCCCAAGAGGTCATTAACAGGGGCCCCTTTAGGAACAGGTACAAAAGAGGGGGGAGAAAACACAAAGGCCATAACCGATATTCACGGACTATTACAACTTGTCATGACAAAGTAGACTTACCTGCAAACAATAATGTTTTAAATTTGTCAAGTTATGTTTTATCACCCACTGAAGTCACTATTCTTAATAAAGGTCTTACATTTGTCCCTGTTTTTTTTGTTACTGAGGATTCATTTGCAGAAGATGTTGTATCATTTTGTAGATTGCTGAATTTAAGAATGTTTTTTGGTTGTACTGCTGATTTTGGTGTTTCGGATAAATTTACATACCACAAATCACAATTTATTCCACCTATGCACCCTGTTGTTTCACAATTCCAGAATAACATTCTCAAGGATCTTCACTATGTGCGATCAGTTTCTGATTGTCGACCCAATAATATTACCCTTCAAGAACAACAGGCCATCAGAAATATTCAAAATAATCGTGACATTGTAGTCATTTCAGCAGATAAAGGGGGTGCTGTTGTTGTCTTAGATTGGCACTATTACAATCAGGAAGCTCTTAGGCAATTGTCTGATGAAAAATATTATGTTAAAATGGTTATTAATCCTACATCTAGATTTCAAAAAGAAATTGAAGAATTTCTTTTCCATGCCAAAGACGCTTCCATTATTGATGCCAATCTCATGCACCAATTGTTGGTTCATGATTCATCTAATCAGTACATTTACTTTCTACCAAAGATACATAAGGACCCCATATACCCCCCAGGGAGACCTATTGTTTCAGGTAGGGGCTACATCACTGAACCCCTTTCCCTTTTTCCGACTGATAAATTAAAACCTCTCCTATCATTAATTCGTTCACGACTACGTGACACCACAAATTTTTTATAGATAATTTCGGATACACAACTGGATCCTGATTGGTGGATGCGCACTTTTGACATTAGTGCTCTATACACAAACATTCCTCGTTCTGGGGGTTTAGAAGCTCTTTCTTATTGGTTGGATGTTTCTGGATTATATTCATCTGAATTCAATGAATTTTTATTGGATATGGCTTCCTATGTTTTGAACAACAATGTTTTTTTCTACCAAGATTTCTGCTATTGGCAAACTAAGGGTACCGCTATGAATTCATCTTTTGTGCCCATTTATGCGGATCTTTTCATGGCTTATGTGGAGAAGGATTTGATTTATAACATTAACAAAACTACCCATCTAGAACATCTTGATATTTGGAGAAGATACCTTGATGATTGTTGGGCAGTATGGAAGGGTGAATTAGAAGAGTTGTTTGACTTCCTGGCATATCTCAATAACAACCAATGGGGTATCCAGTTCACTTTACATTATGATCATGATAATATTACGTTTCTTGATGTATCCATCAATAGATTATCTGATCACACTTTAGATACCAAAGTCTACAGGAAACACCCGGAATATAATACTATATTACATGCTTCTAGTTTTCACCCTCCACATATTTCCAAAAACATCCCTAAATCTCAGTTCATCAGACTGAAACGCATTTGCGCTGATGAAACGTCTTACCAGGAACAAAGTCATGATTTAATTAGACGTTTTAGGACAAGGGGATACAAGATGGGTCATGTCTTTGATGCGATACATAAAGTAGGACACATGAACAGAGAGGATTTATTAACTTATAAATCTGATAATAAATCTATTAATCATCCTATCAGGTTCTCCACTACATATGGTAGAAATTCAGATACTCTGATCCAGAGCATTCATAGACATTGGAACTTTCTACTATATGACCATGATTTATCCACTATTGTTCCTAACAAATGTTTGTTTTCATTTAGGAAAGGCAGAAATCTTGGTAGCACTTTTAGTCACTACAAACATACACATGACATTGGTGGTCCTGAACCTATTCAAACTACTATCACAGGTACAATACCTGTGGGATGTTATCCTTGTGGACATTGCACTAATTGTGCTAAAATATCCAAGACCAAAGAATTTACGAGTAGGAATTCCCCCGTTGTATATGACATAAAATTTTTTGCAAACTGTAGTTCTGATTGGCTTATTTATTTAGCTACATGTACATGTGGAGCTTTCTATGTAGGCCAAACATCCAGGCCCCTCAGATTGAGAATCTCTGAGCACATCAGCAATATTAAAAAAGGTAGAATTAATAATGCATTATACAGGCATCAACAAACACATTCTACTGCATCTTTTGTTTTTACTGTTATTGATATTATCCGTGGCAAGAAAACTAATAAAACTGGTTGGCACTCTTTGTTAAATTCAAAAGAAAAAAAGTGGATTATTAAATTAGGTGGTCTTTTCCCACCAGGATTGAATGACAAGTTCTAAGGTTGACCAATCACAACTGTGTGGAGTGTATTTAAATGACAGCTCTGATTTTGCCTACTTTACACTGATGAAGGCTGTGTATGGGATACCAGCCGAAACCGGTCTGTGCAACTTTTTTGCTGTCTTTTGATTTTTATAATAAATTTCAGCTTTTTCACTGGGTCATGTTTTGCTGGCTTTTTGTTTTTTGATTTATCCAGGAATGGACATTAATATTGTATAATTTAACTTCACTTAGGCTAAAATTATGGCATCCTAATCAGGTGACAAGAATAAAAATGAGTAGATGCTAAATGAACAATGGTGTTTTGGCAAGTTCTGCCTTTTTAGGCTGCTTGTAAAATGACATATGCAGAAATTACTCTTTTACATAGAAACTTGCACAGAGAATGCTATACCGTGACTGGACACGATCACCTTTTATTTATTTCATTTTTCTATTTGTTCACTTATTTATATTTTATTAACTGGGTTAACTCTATTGGGCATAAGACTACTTTCAGAGGTGACCAAGGGAACAGAAAACAAAATACAATTTTTTTTTTGTTTTGTCTTTTCTTTCGGCTTTTCCCAGTTAGGGGTCGCCACAGCAGAATTCCGGTCCGCTAATGATTGGCAGTTGATTTTTACGTACTGAGTTGCCAGCCCTGACGTACAACCTTCAACGAAGGTACGCCCATTCACGCACATCTGCACGCAGAAGACGCTCTAGCTGAGAATCGAACTGGACAGCATCTTACTGAGAGGCGGCAACGCTACCGCAGCATCACCACCACGTGAAAATGGATTAATTTGCAAAGTAGTTATGATAACATAATAGATACTAGTTTTAGAGAATTACAGTCAATGCAAAGAATTAGTGCATTAATCTATAAAGTTGTCATAACAAAAAACATGAATAAGTTTTACATAATAACCGATATCAAATGAAAACACTATTACATAGAATGAAACAATAAGGATCTTATTACCACGAATCACAAGCAACATGTGCAGGTATGTCGGAAAACAAAGGCATGGGATATACAGTAATATACAAATTTAGGAAAAATGGATAAATGAAGCAGCAATGGTTTGTGTAGGACAAGAGGAAAAGAAAGAGAAGAGAGTGAAGAACACCTACAGTAAGTAACAAGAACACCTACAGTAAGTAACAAGAACACCTACAGTAAGTAACAAGAGTTTACTGTTTCATTGCTGTTAATAGCACTAGTAGTAGAGACTGATAGCAGTTTAAAGTATATCACTAGTTTCTAAGTGCACAGTTAAGGCATGGCAGTGTATTACTGAACTATGATATGCAGGCTTCTTTGAAGGAGGTGTGATTATTAATAATTCACAGTTCTGTCATTATATACTTGGTGCCCTGCCTTCATCTGTTTCCATTTCTTCCTGTCCTCTGCATCTTGCTCTGTCACACCAACAACCTGTATGTCTTCTCATCACATCCATAAACCTTATCTTAGGCCTTTCTCTTACCTGGCAGCTCCATCCTTAGCATCCTTTTCCCAATACACCCAGCACCCCTCTTCAGCACATGTCCAAACCAATGTAATCTTGCCGCTCTGGCTTTATCTCCAAACCTTCCAACCTGAGCTGACCCTCTAATATACTTATTCCTAATCCTGTCCACCCTCGTCACACCCAGTGCAAATCTTAACATCTTTAACTCTGCCATGTCCAACTCTGACGCCTGCCTTTTTGTCACTGCCACTGTCTCCAACCCATATAACATAGCAGGTCTCACTACCACTTTGCAGACTTTCCCTTTCACTCTTACTGGTACCCATCTCTCCACCCATTCCATCCTGCCTGCACTCTCTTCTTAACCTCTCTTCCACAGTCACCGTTATTCTGAACAAAACTCACCCACCTTTGCCAACTCTAATCCCTAAATCCTCACGATTCCTCTGTTCTCCCTCTCATTCACACACACATATTCTGTCTTAGTCCTGCTGACCTTTGCTCCTTTCCTTTCTAAAGCATATCTCCACTTCTCCAGGGTCTCCTCAACCTGTTTCCTACTCTCACTACAGATCACAATGTCATCCGCAAACATCATAGCCAACAGGGACTCCTATCTGATCTCATCTGTCAACCTGTCCATCATCATTGCAAATAAGAAAGGGCTCAGAGATGATCCTTGATGTAATCCCACCTCCACTTTGAACGCATCTGTCACTCTTACTGCAGACCTCACCACTGTCACACAGCCCTCGTACATATCCTGTACCACTCTTACATACTTCTCTGCCACTCCTGACTTCCTCATACAATATCACAATTCCTCTCTAGGCACCCTGTCATATGCTTTCTCTAAGTCTACAAAGACACAATGTAACTCCTTCTAACTTTCTCTGTACTTCTCCATCAACCCTCTCAGAGCAAACATTGCATCTGTAGTGCTCTTTCCTGGCACAAAACCGCACTGCTGCTCACTAATAATCACTTTCCCTAACCTAGTTTCCACTACTCTTTGCCATAACTTCATACTGTGGCTGATCAGTGTTATCCCTCTGTAGTTACTATAGCTCTACACCTCACCCTTATTCTTAAAAATCGGTATGAATACACTTGTTCTCCACTCCTCAGGCATCCTCTCAGCTTCCAAGATTTTGTTATACAATCTGGTTAAAAACTCCACTGCCATCTCTCTTAAATACCTCCATGCTTCCACAGGTATGTCATCTGGACCAACAGCCGTTCCATTCTTCACCCTCTTCACAGTTATCCTTACTTCCTGCTTGCTAATCCGTTGCACTTCCTGATTCACTATCCCCACATCATCCAACCTCCTCTATCTCTCTCTCTCTCTCATTCGCTTCATTGATCGGGCCCTCAAAGTACTCTTTCCATCTGCTCAGCACACTCTCCTCACTTGCTCGTTTTCCTTGTTATCCTTTATCATCCTAACCGGCTGTACATCTTTCTCAGCTCGGTCCCTCTGTCTATCCAATTGGTACAGGTCCTTTTCTCCATCCTTAGTATCCATCCTTTCATACAACTCTTCATAAGCCTTATCCTTAGCCTTCGCCACCTCTCTCTTCACCATGCACCTCATCTCCTTATACTCCTGTCTACTTTCTTCATCTCTCTGACAATCCCACTTCTTCTTTGCCAACCACTTTCTCTGTATACTCCCCTGTACTTCCTCATTCCACCACCAGGCCTCCTTGTCCTCCTTCCTCTGTCCAGATGTCACACCAAGCACCTTTCAGTCTCCCTTACTACCTCTGCTGAGGCTGCACAGCTATCTGGTAACTCTTCACTGCCACCCAGTGCTTGTTTTAACTCTTCCCTGAACTCCATCTTACAGTCTTCCTTTTTCAACGTCCACCAAGTTACTAGACTAAAAGATGTTTTGTGAGCATGCATTTTTTGATTGATGTGAAGTCTGAAACTCAATTGTCTGTCATGATTTGACTTTAATCCTCAATGATTTGCCAAAAAACACAAATGTTATGAGGAACTGAGCAAAAATAGGAGACAAAAATCTGAACACTTTGCGAGAATCTGCACAATTGCGAGGTATGTCTGTAGTTCGGACTTTAGGAACACCTGCTGGGTGAGCTCTCTGTTCGGCCTAGTAACCAAGTAACAATGGTGATGCATTTGAAGTGGTAAGACTGCATAAGCAATATCATTGTCTAGGTCAAAGGAAGTGTATACAATACTTAAAAGCTGGGTCAGAATGTAATGATCATTACATGTCACACCAAAACATTCCAAAGGCAGATATGAGGTCTTCTTTTCACTGTGCAATCAGTAACGCCTTTATCATGAGGTATTAGTTCACCTTTAAGGCAGGATGTCTATTTATTGTAAGGGTCTGTGTAATGGACACTATAAATGGCTACATTTATTATGAACTGAACAGGCAGACAGAAACTGCATTATCATAGGCAGGTTAGTAATATTAAGGTTGGAACAGCACTGATTCTGTTAAGGAAATGGGAATCTAATGAAAGCAGTTGTTTCAAACTATAGACTGGGTCTTACTGGAAGCAAGTGATGCAAACAGCTCCACGTTGTGTATGTGTGTTTATCCAGGTGTCTGTGTGTGCACTTGTCTATATGTGTAATGCTGTCTGTGTGTGCACTTGTCTATATGTGTAATGCACGTGTGCATAAGCTTGTGTGTGTGTGTGTGTGTGTGTGTGTGTGTGTGTGTGTGTGTGTGTGTGTGTGTGTGTGTGTGTGTGTGTGTGTGCGCACACAAGAGAACACAAATGCATGTTTGTTTTGGTGTTAGTGGTGAGGAGCCCTACAGTATATTCTCAGATGTCAAATAGTCTTAAGATGCAAGAAAGGAGACTGTTAGGTCTGATAAACTGCTCTCAGGCTGCTTTCACCCTTGTCAGTCATGCTATAACAAAAAATCTAACACCCTTCTTCCTTTAAGAATATTTAGCTTTTTGTTCTTCATCTTAATTTCCTTACTGGAGAAGCAAGCACTGGTTTCTAGCATACATCGCTCTTCCATCATCATTAGGAAGGTAAACCCAGATCCTGTAGGGCAACTTGTGTTGTGCTGCTCAGGAACCATTTCTTATCACATTCTATTTTATTTATTTATTTTTAGCATCCTGGCACAAAATGTCTCATTCATTCCTCATATCTTCCCATGGGTGGTTTCATATTTACAGGGTGGGGTGGGCGAGTTAAACTGCCTCATCAATAACCACATCTGATTTTTATGTAGTGAAAAGTAAGACTTTGTCGCTAAGTGGCTATCACATGTTGCTGCTGGGTATTTAGTGTGCCCCATTCACTTGTGCTTACATGTGAACGGGCATAGGAGTCACTCTTAATGCACTGTGGACTCCTTAATTCTGGAAGTATGGTCTTCTTACCATCACCAGTAATCAGCCCTAGAAAAGTGACCCCTAGAACCTCTTAATATTGGAAGTATGTTCCCCTTATCTTCACCAAGAATCATCCCTCATGCAGTGGTCCCTAGGGCCTCTTAATTCTGAAATTATGCTCCCCTTATCTTCACCAGGAATAAGCCCTCATGAAATGGTCCTAGTGCCCCTTAATTCTGAAATGATGGTCCCATTATCTTCACCAGGAG
>NC_056747.1:1224073020-1224103020 GCF_019279795.1 Protopterus annectens | reverse complement strand
GGTGGTAGGATCCACACTTGTGGGGCACATGAAAGAAATGAGGACATAAGAGCAGTAGCTCCAACTGCTGGAAAAATCGAAGAGAACAGATTGCAGTGGTTTGGGCACATGTGCAGAAAAGCAGAAGGCAATATGATGAAGAAGATTTGGGACAGACAGGAAGAAAGCTACATTATCATTAAGTACTGGCTTAAACATTGCTCCTAAAAACATTATCAATATAATTCTCGATTTTCTAATAAATTATTAAAATGCTCACCACTTAAATCTTTCTCAGTTCTCTCAATAACTAAAAACCCAAATTTCTTAAAATCTTTACATTTAACAGCATATTTGGTTAAAGCATATTTATGATTTAATTTTTTTTATTTGCTATTGAAGGTAAAAATTTTAAGAAATTACATTGTCTTCTTTAAGGGCATTTTTCTTTAAGAATGCCCTCTGCATGCAACATTTACATCTCATCATGTGTCTGCACACCCGTACTATTGCTTGTTTCTTCTACTCCACACCCATGTGTGGAAATTAAACACACAACTATTCCTGCTTCTTCTGCGCAATGCTATCGGAAGCATGATTGGTAAGGTGCATGTGTGTGTAATGCCCTAGTTAAGGATGGCAGGTTAGTTAATTTAACTAGGCTCAAACCCTGTTCCTTAGTTACAGGAAACAAGAGCCTGAATCTCAGCACCAACTACCGGACTATGAGTTTCAGTACACTTTCAAGGAACAGTGAGTTACAGTGCAGTTTCAAGGAATAGTGAGTTACAGTGCATTTTAAAGGAACAGTGAGTTACAGTGCATTTTCAAGGAATAGTGAGTTACAGTGCATTTTCAAGGAATAGTGAGTTACAGTGCATTTTAAAGGAATAGTGAGTTACAGTGCATTTTCAAGGAATAGTGAGTTACAGTGCAGTTTCAAGGAATAGTGAGTTACAGTGCATTTTAAAGGAATAGTGAGTTACAGTGCATTTTCAAGGAATAGTGAGTTACAGTGCATTTTCAAAAAATTGTCAGCTTCAAGGGAAGAGAAATTTACTGTTGCTCATGCGAAGTCTGTTTTCAATGTGCAGCTATTTTGTTTAGTAAATGGTTGCACTCTTTACACTAGAGAATTTGACAGAAATGTTAGTAACGCAGCATATAGCATATTTGCTTTTGATACAGATGTCTTCTTCTACACCATGTAGATGGATTGCTGATACTGTGTTGTACTTTAAGGGAGGTGGGCATGTTGCAATCCTGAGTGTGTCCTCCTTTGGATGAGATGCCTTGTAAACATGAATCTGTTGTTAGTTTGCCATCCATTCCCTATTGCAATATTACCAGCTTACCAATTTATTTTTTAATGTGACGTAGAAAATGTATTCTTCAATGGCAGCAGGCACTGAATTTGTAGATGAAACACTGAAATAAAAAGTTGTTTGATAGTAACAACCTCTTCATTAGTTACAGATTTCTTTAACACAAAATTATTCAGATGACTTTTACTTCTGCAGAGATCATGCATATTGACTCATACTGGTGGATTGTAATGACAGACGTTTGAGTGGCCTTTTATGGTTGAAATGTTCTGAAATGGTAACTTTTGTGATTATTACTGGTTCGTACATCTTGTTTTATTGCTTTCATTGCTTACTGGAAGAATGTTCAAAACTACAAATTAAAACACACTCTAATAAGTAGTGTGGTCTTATATAAGGAATATCATTTAATACAATTAGGAAGGTGAATCAAAGAACACATGCATGTATGCATGGTCCTAAAAATGTGTGCAAGGGGCCTCTGGTTTGAAAACAACCAAAGCTAAACTTAATCCATCACTGGCCAGATGATTTTTCTTTGAATGTCAGTTTCAATGCCATTTCAATGAATGTGAGTTTCAAGGTCTGAAATGTTTACTGTTAATGCTAAGTCTGTTTTCGTTGTGAGACTGCATTGCTTTGCTAAGCAAATGTCTATCAGTGCTATTAAATTTGAAATAAAAATGTTAAATTAACTCCAAATATCTGTAATCATTGTAGAAGTAAAGAAGACAACAGTAGGCACACTGACAGGTTTGAAGAGTGTCTGTGATAACTGGGGAGAAATAGCCAAGTAATGGGATAGCAGAATGGTTGCACTGGGTGTAGTGGG
This sequence comes from Protopterus annectens, assembly GCF_019279795.1. NCBI lineage: Eukaryota > Metazoa > Chordata > Ceratodontiformes > Protopteridae > Protopterus > Protopterus annectens. The sequence goes on along the minus strand of NC_056747.1, from coordinate 1,224,100,884 downwards.
GTGTGGGTGCTGAGGGGGCTGCTGTGTGTGTGTGTGTGTGTGTGTGTGTGTGTGTGTGTGCGTGTGTGCGTGTGTGCGTGTGTGTGTGTGTGTGTGTGTGTGTGTGTGTGTGTGTGTGTGTGTGTGTGTGTGTGTGTGGTGGAGGCTCCAATCTATTACCCTGCCTATGGCCCCATTTGACCATGATCCGGTACAATTAGCGAATGATTGAGAAGTGCAATGATCCAGCACAGGTAAGTATGGGATAGTTACAGAAATGCTCCTATTCCAAAGGCAGGCTTAATGTCCCCATTAAAGGGGAAGAAGGAGGCTGATTTATATTAGTTCACAGCTGCATGAGGGAAGAAAATCAGCATTGTATAAGAAGGTGTTTGAATGTTTTTGTAGAACAGCTGTTTTATATCCTTCCAAAATTCATCTATGAGGAAGGCATACGTCTTGTTATCAAAATGATTATTAGACTTTAAGGCCTGCAGTGTTAAAGAAAAGGGAGCAGAAACTCTGGTCCTTAGTAGACTTAAGAAAAATGTTTGAAATGAGGGACATTTGTTGACATACTCATCAGCTATAATGAACTAATCATATTTATATAACAATGTAAAACTAGGAAACCTGACAGCCTCCAATGATTCAGTGATGATAATGCAAAATAAACTTCCACTGTAATACATAACATCTTCTTAGGTCTTGTGACTCTTCTCCAGCCTCATTTAGTCATGTCACAGCCCCACGTGCATTTGTATTCTGACGACCCTGCTCTGCAGTGGCTGACCTTCCTGTTCCTCTACTGTATGCTGACCAGAAGACTGTTCCAGTTTGTTTTTCACCTGCACATTCGATCATCAGCACTTCCACTACAGATTTTTTTGTTTGTTTGTAACAGTGGTCCCACTAGGTACCTGGCCTATTTCCAAGAAAGACTAACAGTAGTATTTAAAGGGACTGGGAAACATTTGTCCAGGATAATGAGGAACTCCCTGTTCTTCTTCCAATAAATGATACTTGATCTTGGACATCTACCAGGGTAGCACTGAGCTGCAGTGAGTTGGCATTGTTGCCTCACAGCAAGAGGTTCTCCTTTTCCGTTCTTGGCTGGGGTGCCTTCTGTGTGCAATGTACATGTCCTCTCTGTGTTTGCCTTGGTTTTCTCCATCAGAAAGACATGCAGCAGATGGTTTTCTACTTCTTTTGTCCATACATGTGTGTGTGTGTGTGTGTGTGTGTGTATGTGTGTGTGTGTGTGTGTGTGTGTGTGTGTGTGTGTGTGTGTGTGTGTGTGTGTGTGTGTGTGTGTGTGTGTGTGTGTGTGTGTGTGTGTGTGTGTGTGTGTGTGTGTGTATATCTGTTTTACAGAAAATAGGCCTGGCACTCTACTTCCATTTTCTACTTGCCTAGAGATGGTTGTTCACAGGACCACTATAGGAGTCCGATACAAATTGATGGATGGATGGAAGCTACCAAGATCTCAATGAACTAGGAACTCTAACATATAATTTGAGAGACAGGATCTCATAAATGCAGCATTCTTTCTGTAATATATTGCCACTACTGGAATATGAACCCAAGCACCAGGGCAGGTACAGAACCTCAGACCTCTAACACATCTGATATAAAAAGAGAAACTGCTGCCTGTTGACCAGTGACATCATTATGAATGACTGCTGAAGAAGGAGAGTGTATTTCATAAATGGTGGGATTACTAAATGCCAGCAAGGTAGAACTCTAATAAAATTATAGCAACACTAATGTAATACCTATATAAAACATGCTATGTTCAACATTTTCAGCTACCACCCAGTCGACATGAACTACCACATCCTTTAGAATGATTGTTTTAATATTCTTTTGGCCACCAGGCTGTAGATCACAAAGCCTCCCAGAAATGAACATGAACCCATTCATTCCTCCGTAGTGGGGTGGCCCAGGACTACAGAAGTGAAAGATATCTGGAAAGTGCCATAATTCAAGCGGCCACCAGAGTTACTTGTATCCTCATTGGCATCCCAGCTATGAGGGCATTTGAATGACCCATCCCCAACCTGTAGGTGGATGGGGAGCTACCCACATAACAGTGAGGATGCACAATGCCCTCTCCCTGTGAAAACACACTACTGTGTGCAAATTTATGTCGGTTAGCTCCAGATGGTGGCTTGGTGAGCAAAAACTATGTCTCAGGATCCCTACACAAAGCTGCTCCTCCTACGAGAGAAGGTGTCAGTATGGTCCTGCTCTGCCCTACTCTCCCATCCAAGGATGGGCATATCCATCCTCTCCTGCTAGCTCCAACAAAAGTCTGAGTCACAAATCAAATTTGCGCCACCTGGGCCATAGTCTTGGCTTTCTTCTTCTGCACTACCACAACTGACTTAATTAAGAAAGAATTGTTAAATCTTGCTTAATCTTTCCAGTACTGTGAAGCAATACTTCTGAATTGCACTATCTAGACTTGTGTTTGATGGTTTTTATATTTGATGATTAGACATATAGTCATTTACAGTATGTTAAAACATATTTTTGAAATAGGAAAAATTATGTTATACATACATCAGGGTTCATTTTGCCATAACTTATCAATGATACTTGAGTAGGATTCATTCAAAATACCCTAATGGCAAAAGTGAAGGCAGCAACACATGTGGAAGAAATCTGCCACAACTCATGCCATGTAGCACAGAGTACATTGCCATATAGCCCTGGTGGGATTAGCAGAAGCCTCTGTTATGTAACCTGACCATGCATGCAGCAGAGGCTATTATTACACAACCCTCATCAATGGGTTAGCAATCTTTGCACATGGAAGCAATATCTGCAGGCTTTAAATCTGTCGGCATGGTCTACAACACAATACTTCTGTTCATCAAAGTTAAGCTTTCCCTTTATGTATAACCTCTGGATATGCATGCAATGTTCCACATGAGATTGCATCAGTGCATAGAACAAAAACACAGTCTTTTTCCCCTGTAAGTCAATTCCCCTGCAGTACAGAGTAGCATTCTGTTAGCTTTAGTGTAACTCTTCCAATAAGGGAAAACATTATTTAATTTTACTTCAAAGTTTTATATCTTGGTCATTTTCCTGCTGTACCACTGCCTGCTGCCACACACACACACACACACACACACACACACACACACACACACACACACACACACACACACACACACACACACACACACATGTCTAATGGCTGGTTAACACCTGAGTTCCTTGGGTGCAGAAGGAATAAGCCATCACAAATGATTGATGTACAAAAATAGTTGTCTGTATAACCAAAAAGCACATTGCTCAGATTGTATGTGGTGTTATGTAGAATAACAATTGTGTGGATGTGCAACACCAATAATGTGGTTTGTGTAGATTGTACACAGGTTGGAGGGATGGGCTACATCTGTTGCACCACTATCCCAATGGCATGACAATGCCTGCTTCTACTCATACATGTCTTGTCCATGTTCATTAGATCACCCTTTCTATCCCTGATTCAGCATTTGTTAACAGTGCACAGTGGGATAAAGCTCTTCCACTAGTTCACTTTGTTTGAGCTGTGCACAGCTGTCCTTGCTGAATTGTTCTCACAGGTTTCATGAGTCATACATGGAACTTAGCTACAACAATGCAGAGCATCCATGTTACAGAAACCAGTAGAAGACATCCTAGAAACTGTAATCATCAGAGACAACTTGCCTCTGGATTGCAAACTGCCATATTTGCTCTATTACATAGTACATAGGCTTTCATGCAGTTTCATGAATCACAGCTGTTGTTTTCAGTTTGCTTTTTGTAGCAGTAACATCAGACAGATGGAAGGGGAGATGCAAAGGGTGTGCATGTGTGTGTGCGTGTGCGTACGTGTGTGTGTGTGTGTGTGTGTGTGTGTGTGTGTGTGTGTGTGTGTGTGTGTGTGTGTGTGTGTGTGTTTGTGAGTTCATCTATGTTATACAAGTGCATAGTGCTCTGATACTTGTGTAACTTTAGAAAGAGGCAGAGGTGCAATTGTCTAATGTAAATCAGTCATGATTGTCTCTCATACTTTCACATTTCATATCATTCATATATCATTAATTGTAAATTTCAATAAAATTTAACTAAAAAATGTTTGTAATCCACAGAAGAATCTCAATCCAAGGTTATATCTAATCTCATTAAAATAAATTGGATCAGCTTGTAGAGGCCCATCCTGACAGTAACCTTACTGTGGCAAGTTAGCCTTATTCCCAGGACACTTTCAACCTGAACTTGCATCCAGTGAGTGGTGAATCTCTTGTGTAGTGAATACCCCCCTCCCCCACCTTGCCCTGTCCAAGTCCAACTGCATAGCTGTTTCTTTCAGCATGACTACCCACATCAGCAGTGGTGGCCACAAGTTTTAGCTAATTATGAAAAGCTGTTTCCCATGACAGCTTAATCCTTACTATGACCAGGTCAGCCTTATAAGGACAGCGCCTTGCCAGTGCAGTCGATTAATTTATCTAGCCCTTTACCTTCCCTTATTTTGTTTTACTTTTCCCAGTATTTATAAGGTATTGAATGGGCTTGTAGTGAAGCTTAGGCATGTTTGTGAATAATCCTGTAATATCCATTTAGAATGAATAAATACATAATGCATATGTCTTTATAGGAGTCTCAGATCATGGCTGAAAAGTGTCCTTGAATCCCTCCCCCCACACACACTTACCTAACAATTTTTTAAATAAATAAATAAAACCCATCTGCTTCTTCAAAAGTTATGAACATTATCTATTTTTAAATATATGGGTGGGCTTTTGCTCAGGTCTCCATTAAAACTTTATTCATACTTTTAGACATTTCGCCTCTTAAGCTATGTTGCTGTTCTTGTCTTGTCATTTGCAAGTGCAGTCTCCAGTCTTACTTCTATGATATCTAGCATTTCCCAGGCATTCCCCATCGAAATTAAGCTCCATGACATTCAGTACAGGGATTACAATAGAGATGCAGTCAAATATCTTCACTCTACAGATGTAAAGACCACTACTTAGCAAGTCTCTGACGTGTTTAAAATCACACGGACAGCTTGCTGGAACACAGATCATTGCCCTGCCACTTAACAAAACTGGCCATTGTTTCATCAGATAACCATCGCATATCTCTCAACTTCTATGCTCATGAATCAGGAACAAACCAAAAATAATGTGGGAGACAGAGGCCCAAAATCAGGGAGATTTTTAAATATTACTCTAATTTATTTAAAAAATAATAACAGAATAATAGATTTTGCATCAAAGTGCATTTTCTGTACAAAACTAAATATGGAACTCTAATATCTGGTATTACTGTCTGGTTGAAATCACTGATGATTTACCAGAAAACCTAACATTTTATGAGGAACATGGTAACCATATGATGCAAAATCAGGGTCACTTGAGAAGTCCCATCATCATGTGTCAGGTTTTATTTGCAGCATTACTACATTGTTGATATTTACAAAAGTAGTTAGCTGAGAGCTTTACAAGTTCTGATCCTAACAGTCATTGTCCTTGTGACTTGTTCCCCAAAAATTAGCAACAGTGGTCTAAATCCATTTTTGCAGTTCAGGGCTCCAGTGTCTCATTTCCAGAACTTTGACTATCTAATGAATAAGTCTGCACTGACTTTTGTTACAGTTACAATAGTGAAAGCTGGCATTAAAGTCTGTACAACTGGGAAATAATTATCAAAGCATCTAATGTTCACAGTTCTAGGTTTGATGCCTGTGTCCTCTATTTGAATACTATGTCACGACAAGCAAGATCAATTAACTAATCAACAACTACAGGTCACCCATAAAAATGTGCTCTTATGTCTTTCGATTTCTGCCTAGTTAGTAAAGGGAAAAAAAGCAGATTACGTGTTCAAGAGATTGTCTTTCTATATACAGACATTTGGAAGATTTTAACATATTGTCTTATGTCATTGCATTGATCTGAAACAGGAAGTCTTGCTGGAAAGCTAGAAGTTTGCCAGGACTTATGTTCCCGAGACTACAGTGTCTGATAAGGTAAATCAGTATTTGATGAGTAGCGTTGCATGGCCCATTGTCATCATGGAAATGCTTGGGGCACCTTTGTCATTCTCTTTCTTGTGAAGTTTCACACGGTTCCGTACTGCTTTCTTTTTTATTCACCCCATATATGTTCCTACCTGGTGATGTAATTGGAAGAAGTTTTTTACAGTATCACTGCACTGTGCCTGACAGCCATATCTACATTTCCTCCCCTCAGGAGTAGGAGAAACACACTCAAATCATTCTGAAGACCATATGAGCAATATTTTATCAAGGATGAGTGCTGAATATGTCAAAAGCAACTCATCCAAGATGTTTGTCATGGCCTTTCATGGTTTACATTGGGAATAATCGGGAGTATATTTCCAAGGAGAGTAATCTCAGGGTGATCATCAATATATGGCTGGCAATGCAAGACCAGGTGTTTGATGTCTTAGTATCTTTTCTTCCTTAATTAGGGTCTATATTAGATGAACGAAAGTTCATCTTAGCGAACGCTCACATGAGCGAATATTGCGGAACTCGAAACTGCAATTGCGAGATCGTGGTACAGTGAAGATGGGAATATTTGCCCTTTCCTCACTGTAGTGCAATCTCAGAGTTGGAATATATATTTGGGGGGGTTGTGGGTTGTGCAGCCCCCCACAATTGCAGTTTCGAGTACCTGGATATTCGCTCATGTGAGCGTTCACTAAGATGAACTTTCGTTCATCTAATATAGACCCCTTAATTACCCATTTGTTGCACAGTGATTTAGAACCTCCAGTATATCCCCCATTGCAGCTCTCAGCTGGTCTCACTCTATTCATGTCTGAGTGACTGTCATGTCCCTTAAAATTATTTTATTATTATGCATTTCCTCTGGCCTGCAGTTGCTCATATTAAGCATATGTGCCATCCCCCATTCCAAACTATGTACCATACATCCCAACCTGATACAAATTTCAATAATTACTAAACCGCTCTATGAGTATATTTCCCAATTGCCCAGACTGCCCCTCCAACAATGGGAAATCCCCCCTTCTATGAGTGTGGTCCTTTAGATTTTGGTATGGCACTCCTAGGAAGTTTTTACATGGCCTCACATTTCATGGCAATGAAAAGACAGCACTGAGTCATGTTCAGACACTTAGATCTTCAGTCTTGTCAGATATTGCTTTCTCGAAGGCATTGTAACATCATAAAGACCTCATCTTCCTTCCTCAATTTCCACTTACAGCTAGTGAGCAATATATTTAATCTTGATGAAGAGCTGTTGTCTAAAAAGAATTAAAGTCCCACAATGGGAGTAAAAAGTTGCCCAGAGGGAATTCTGGCTGACTCCTCCAAGAGGTCTTATACATGCCACAGCTTACATCACGCATTTATTTTGCAAACTTCAGCACCTTAAAAGTGTACTAGGATTCTTGTTTCCTTATATCATTCATTTGTGTTCATCTTCTTAAAGCAGGCAAACAGAAATTAACACTAATGATTCAGAACAGGAAGACGGGGGCAGACTTACTCCAGTTGGATCATGTTATTATATTTGAATAATCATGCTTTCAGTTAAACACCTCTTTGACTCAAAATTGTCTTCACAGAAACAAGACGTCATTCTATTTCTAAGACAGTTTTTTTTTTTTGCTACACTAAGCATAGCAAGTAAAGTATCGCCTGTTAGGGAACAAGTGTCAGAGGAATAACAGAGACTTATTTGTGTCTCAGTATCCTTTCCTCATAATTCTAGAAATAACAGTAACATGGCTTCATTAATGGCAGAAAAGTTCAGCTTACAAATGTTGAAGCAGTTTTACTAATAGTATAGGTAGGATTCCAGGAAAGCTAAGAATAGCTTTACTTGGATATTAGATTTGATAAAGGCCTGTGATCTGGCATGAGAGAGCTTAATGCTAAACATTGCTGTAGCTAGGAGCCTACACCTGTCTGCTAGTATCCATTGTCTCACCTCCATATATAAATACACTAGATGTCAAAGGGAAAATACTTTGGTCCCTCAAGATCTCTTCAGAACTGTAGCTTGGTGTATGCATGTATTCCGCACCCTAAGAATTGTTTTAAGAAATATGTTGGTTTAATTATTTGTGGTTACCAAGGGCTATTTCTATAAGTGCTTGGATGCAAACACGGTTGGTTGTTAAACATCACTTGACTGTTTTTAAAAGATTATAAATTCTTTAACTGAAACATTAAGTACCGATGAAGCCCCTGTTAGGATGAAAGCATTAAACTCTTTTGTGTAATAAAGAATTTTTATTGGCAACATTGTCATCAGTTGGTCATTTGTGATTAATAGTAATGTATGCAATTACAAAAATTATTAGTAATGTATGCAAGTACAAAAATTATTTTGATCCTTGATTGCACTATGATTCCCAGCCACCAGAGGGAGACAGAATTAGCATATAAACAAATAATAAGCCAGTCGTGTGTGATAGCTTAACCCCAGCAGCCAGAAATAAGTTGAGGATACCGACATGGCATTTTACTCTGGAAAGATGATACCCCCTCCCCGAGGTAACATTGGGTGCTAATGTCAGATAGAATCAGGAGATGCAGTTATGTCATCTTTTGATATGGCCTCCAGATCTGAGCATACTATTCCAGGCAAGTCTTCAAGGCTCACTTTACAGTGGGAGAATGGCAGTGCATCTGCAGATCCCACATTAACAATGATGTACTCCACTATTTTTATAAGCCTTTGTCATTACCTCCTCATACTAAACAAAACATATTAGCCTTAGAATGAATATTACAGACGTTCTCCTTCTGTCTGTTCTGCAAGTACTCTTCCTCACACATATGTCATCCATTTGTTTTCCCCAGAAAGATGTACAACTTTCAGTGTTTTGTACCAACTCCTAGGTGGCAGGTACTTTTTTGCTTACTTTGCATACTTCAATAACCCATGCCTAAAGGTTGGCTCTACTGTAACCACAGCCATAATCCTGAGAGGAACATCTGAAACTTATCCTTTGGCCACACTGCAATGACTCACAAGATACTGAAGCTCTGTGATACTGTGTTAGTCACTGGCTTCTTATTAACTGCTTCCATTTAAATGATGGGGTCTGTCTTTTACTAGCTCATTCCTTCTGCAATTAAGCAGTTTCATTCATGCCATATACCTTATCTGTTGAGCATGTTGTAAAATGCATAAACAAAGGCCTAACTGAAGGGAAAGCACAGTATGTTTATTAGATTCTCAATGGCAACACTGGCAGTGAGACTCTAATTAATACAGTAGGTCTTCATTTGAGTTAGGCCTTTGCTTTTATTCAGAACCTCAATCATTTTATCACATAAAGGACTACTTATAAACCTTTCTTATGTTGTCGTACCTGGGTAGTTAATGAGTACCTGACACTTTTTTGGACCCTGCTTGCCAAAGGAAGAACCAGCTGTTACTAACCACAAGCCCTCTGATAGGATTCCATTTCCCCCCAAAATGCAGAGCAGACTTGCTAGTATTTACCAGTGAAATACCTAGTGCATCTGTCAAGTTTCAGTGCACTCGTGGTTAATCCTGTTGACATCCTGTGCCAAATTGCTGTCATTTCTACATTGGAGAGTCACTGCACTCTTTATCGCCTTTTTAGCTAATAAATACAACAATTTATGCTACAGTCTGCTGGCTCACATTTTTTACTGCTATAAGGTTTTTTGAGCCGTGCAGTTGCCGTACTTGCAGGGGCTGCTTTATCTAGAGATGATTCCCTTTTATTACCTCACAAGTCCATATAAGAATGCACCTGCTTTATTTGTGTTGCTAAATTAGACAACTGCTACACTTTTATTTAGCTTTTGTTGACTGGGCTAGTGCCCTCTTTTCAGGCTAGGCCTCATATCCATCAACTGAGACAATTGCATCACAGTTTAACATCTCCTCCCTAGGAAGGAACATTCATCCTCCTTATGCTGCACTGGAGTATCAGAAATCAATCAACATAGTGTGGGAATCGATCCCACGCTTTCTGCACCAAAGCCTGCCACAGCTACTTGAGCTGCTTACTGCCTGCTTGGCACTATACCTCTCACCACAAAAAATAAAAGGTAGAAGGAACCCCACTGCAGGTGAGAGGCATTTAGTATTATTCTCTCATCTTTATAAACTCACACCTTTATTGCTTTGAGGGTCTCAGCCCATACCTCTCAACATCTTAGCACAAACAATCTAGACAGTGCCTAAAATAATGGGAGGATGAAGGCCCAGATATAGGGATAGATTTTTAAAATAATGCTCTTATAAACTTATAAAGTTTCTAGAATAACAGGATTTGTCTTAGCATGCCTTTTATGAAGGACATGAAGTCTGAAACTCGTGCATGTCATTATTTAATGAGTTTAATCTTCTGTGATTTGCCAGAAAACAACATATTGTACAAGGAACAGACCAAAAATTTGAGGCAAAAATCTGGACATTCTGTGAAAATCTTGACAGCTGAGAGGTATGTCTTAGCCATGTCAAGCCCTAAGCTCCAGCGTAGAAGTAATAACAGGTATACATTCAGGACAATATTCCATTGGTGCTTTGTTGGGTCAATGTGTGTGCATGCACTTGACTGCATGAAACAGCCTTTTGCTTAATCATTGTATAGCCCTTCACACCTTTTTGGGCATAGAATACAAAAAGAAGAGACACAGCAGTTCATAAAACATGAGAGTACAATCTATGCAGTGCTGATCTGGAAAAAAAGGTAGCTGGAGATGTGTCAGTGCTGTGTTTTCAAGTTACGCTATTTATTTTGTTGTGACTTTATGTTGAACTTGTACATAATAAGACAAGGTTTCTTTTCATCATTTCTGCCCTGAGTGATTCCCAAAATCTGATGCCACTCACTTTTACCATGTTGTAGAACACCGACTAATAATTTGTGTACACTAGCATTACTCTGTCTTAACCAATCACTCTAATACTTCACTGATGAACAATCTGCAAAACATTCTGCTCAACAATTACAGGTGTTTGTCCCTGGGGGACACAGCATGTCCTGGTGTATTTTTGTGAATATCCACCTGGCCCAAGGGAAGCATAGCTGCAGTTTTTCCTTACCACACAAATTGAGCTCTCTTGAGGACAATGTTTCTCTCTCTCTCTCTCTCTCTCTCTCTCTCTCTCTCTCACTTTTTCTTTTTAAGTAGCTGAAGATTAAAAAAAAGAAAAAAACTAAATAGTATGTGCATCCCCTGCAATTCCTGTTTTGCTTTAAGCATTATATTCCTAGGTCAAGTGTGAAAAAGAGTGAAGTGGAGACTACATTTAAAAGATATTTTTTTCTCAAGTTTCAAAGTCCAAATGTCCAAAAATTACAAATTCCACAGTGAAGGCTATCAGAAAAAAATCTAAGATATGCTTACTTAAGCTATTAATTAATCTGGAAAGTGTTTTGCTGGTGAATATAAATACTTGTATATTAACAGTCTTGTCTGGCTGTGTGTAACACTGAGGTTTCAAAGACAATTATTGCACAGGGTGTGTAGGAAGTTAGGACACAACACAAAGTAGCGCTGTATGAATATCAATGGCACTGTTTGATTTCATGATCAGATAAGGAATCCCTGATACAATGATACAGTCTAAGCCCAAGATCTTTATAGCTCAGAAGTTTGTACGAGACTTGGTATAAATTCAGTGTTCAGAGCTCCTTCTTTCAAATAAGTTTAGGGAGTTTCTTGGTCATGTTTCAAGGAACAGATTTATTACTGAAAAATGCACACAGTTGCCTACAGTAGATACAACAGCATCTTTCCTTTAAAAAGAATTGTATGATGTTATCTTTTTTATGTAGAAGCATTTGGCTTGCAAAGCAAACTGGAACAATAATAATTAATTCCCTATATGCTATAATAAAACCAATAGTAACCAAATGGAATCCGTTTGAAGGTCCTACACTGAGTTCATTTGCATTTTAAAGCACTTGGTCTACATGATATGATTAATTAAAGCTAATGTGTGCAATATGTGGTACAACATAGTGAGATATATAAACTTTGCCTGGCATTCAAGGCCTTCTGTGATATGGCTTTGCATGTACTTCTTTATTTACAAATTTCATGTTATGACAGGCACAAAGAAATGGTTTAAGAAGATGAATAGTTGTACTTCTTATTCCATTCCCTATTTGTGGAATAAGATATCAGGTCTACAGTGCAATCTGAATCTCTAATTATATTTAAAGAAAGACTGGATAAGTGGATGATTGCTAAGAAATTTGGAAAAGCTTGTTCCTCAAAGGTCATCAGGCCTTGAACGAGGGTTAATCTTCTCTAAGAGCATGTACCTGTGCAGAGCATTGCTTGTTCTCTACTGAAAGACATCAGACTATGCTGCTTATAGGATCTGCTTAGTTTGTCAAAGGTCATTTGCTCAATCATTGTTATTCTAAACTCAAAGGATGGAAACTGCAGTCTGCCAAATGTCAGTAATGTCTGGCAATCTGACGTAGGCAATGGAAGGAATTTTCTGTATGTTACTGTTCCTTATGCATTAATGTGATGCAGCATACCCTTTGGTATTAGAAACTCAAAGCTAGTATACTTAAAGAATATAGGGAAGAACCCCCCACACCCATCTTCCATGGGGTGTTAGAAGCAAAAGCCCACATGCTCATCTATTTATGCACTACATTTGTAAGTTGGTGTTTGTATATATGTGTGTGTGTGTGTGTGTGTGTGTGTGTGTGTGTGTGTGTGTGTGTGTGTGTGTGTGTGTGTGCGTGTGTGTGTGTGTTTGTGCATGTGCATGTACGTGTACATGTTAGCACAGAACAACCAGCCATCTGCTTTTAAATGTAGCTCAGATATAAGTAACAAGATCAATGCTTATTTTTCAGCAGATTTTCAATTTTTTATAAACACTATTAAATTAAGGAATTACATTATAAACTATTCTCTATTTTGTGGATTAATAGTCAAGAGAAAAATTAGGAAATTTGTGGTTTTCTTTAACTCCTCAACGGTTAATGGCATTTCTATAAAAAGAAAAATACTTTAGGCTTATTACATAAAGTCATTTAACATTCAGAGCCACAGAATTTGCAGGGGATACCAATAAAATAGAATGCAGTTACAAGAAACCATACAATTCTTAAGGGTTTTAAATCTATGGGTCCAATATTATTACTTAATTAAGTCATGTAGAAACAAAGTTATTTAACAAAAATATATATATATTTTAAGGAGTTATTTAACTCCAAAATGGACAGCTTGTTTATACTAAAATAAGGAGTGCTGGCATGATTATGGTAAGGAGGGTTCATGGAAAGATGTATGGAGGGACTGCTCTCGCATATCGCCTTGGTGGAAAAAAATTCTCTTTCACCTCCCCTATTTTGGAACCTTAAACTGACTGTTCTTACAATTTATAGGTTCTTGGTAAATCTTTCAATTTCTCAACTACAAAGAAAAGACTGATTATGACTGCTAATTTGGCTATGAAGAAAATTCTTCTGCAATTCCAAAATAAAGAAGTAAATATGAATACAGATTTTGGCATACCAGATTGATTAAAACTTTTTACCAATTCTGTTTAATGTAAAAACATCCAATGAAGGATGCTTTTTTTGCCACCTGGAAGAGTAAGGTCAAGGAGTTTAGTGTCTTTCTTTCTGTATTGTATATTATAATTGTTTATAATGTCAGATGTTTTAATTGATGAAATTCAATAAAAAAGAGCATTTAGTCATCTGCTAAAAAAGTTGCCTCTTTGTTAAGCAAAATTCAGGTGTTTCGCAGAATACACTATGGTAGGTAAATAATGTTGCCTCATATAGACTATGACATAAACACAGAGATGCAATAATCAGACAGAGATGTTGTCAATCATTTCTTTTCATGTATATGTGTGAGTATCTCTCTCTCTCTCTCTCTCTCACTATATATATATATATCTATCTATATATCTATCTATATATCTATATATATATATATATATATATATATATATATATATATATATATATATATATCTACAGTGGATATAAAAAGTGTACACACCCTTGTTAAAATGCCAGGTTTTTGTGATATAAAAAGATGAGACCACAATAAATCATTTGAAAACTTTTCCCACCTTTAACGTGACCTATAACCTGTATAATTCAATTGAAAAACAAACAAATCTGTTAGGGGAAAAAAGATAAAAAAAAAGAAAAAATATACAATAAGCTGGTTGCATAAGTGTGCACACCCTTAAACTAGTACTTTGTTGAAGCACCTTTTGATTTAATTATAGCATTCAGCCTTCCTTGGGTAGGAGTCTTAGCATGGCACATCTTGACTTGGCAATATTTGCCCACTCTTCCTTGCAAAAGCCCTCCAAATCTGTCAGATTGCGAGGGCATCTCTTGTGCACAGCCCTCTTCAGGTCACCCCACAGATTTTCTACTGGATTTAGGTCCTGGCTTTGGCTGGGCCATTCCAAAACTTTAATTTTCTTCTGGTGAAGCCATTCTTTTGTTGATTTGGGTGTATGCTTGGGGTCATTGTCATGCTGAAAGGTGCAATTCCTCTTTATCTTCAGCTCTCTAGCAGATGCCTGAAGGTTTTGGGCCAAAAGTGACTGGTATTTCAAACTGTTCATAATTCCCTTCAACATGACTAAAGCCCCAGTTCCAGCTGAAGAAAAGCAACTGCAAAGCATGATACTGCCACCACCATGCTTCACTGTGGAGATGGTGTTCTTTTGGTGATGGGAAGTGTTGTTTTCGCACCAAACGTACCTTTCGGTTTTGTGGCCAAAAAGTTCAGCCTTGGTCTCCTCACACCATAACACATTTTTCCACATGCTTTTGGGAGACTTGATGTATTGTTTTGCAAATTTTAGCTGGGCCTGGATGTTTTTCTGTGCAAGAAATGGCTTCCATCTTGCAACCCTACCCCATAGTCCAGACATATGGAGAATACGGGAAATTGTTGTCACATGTAGTACACAAGCAGTACTTGCCAGAAATTCCCGCAGCTCCTTCAGTGTTACTGTAGGTCTCCTGGAAGCCTCCCTGACCAGTTTTCATCTTGTCTTTTCATCAATTTTGGAGGGAAGTCCAGTTCTTTGCAACGCCACTGTTGTACCCTTCTCCTGACTGATAACTTTCAACAATGAGATCCCTTTGATGATTTGTAAGCTCTTGGTGAACCATGGCTTTTGCTGTAGCAGGCAACTTAGTAAATGTCAGGAAAATCCTACTAGGACAGCTGAGCTTTATTTGGGGTTAATCAGATTCTCTTTAATTGATGGCAGGTGTGTATCCAAGAAGAGTGAATGCTGTAGTTAAATCAAAAGGTACTTCAGCAAAGCATTAGTTTAAGGGTGTGCACTCTTATGCAACTAGCTTATTGCACTTTTTTTTATTTTTTATATTTTTTCCTCTAACAGATTTGTTTGTTTTTCAATTGAATTGTGCAGGTTATAGGTCACATTAAAGGTGGGAAAAGTTTTGAAATGATTTATTGTGGTCTCATTTTTTTTTTATATCATAAAAACCTGGCATTTTAACAGGGGTGGGTACACTTTTTATATCCACTATATATATATATATATATATATATATATATATATATATATATATATATATATGGGTCTACTTGAAATAACCGAACCGACACTTCACCGACACGCAGAAGACCGAGACGAAAGGACCGACAAGCAAGTTGATCAAAAAGCTGATTTGCCGACAGCCGAAAGACCAACAAGGGCAACGTGTGAGCGCGACTCGGTAAGTGTACGATAGTGATGGATTTAGGAGCGGTCAGGTAAGTGTGCGATATTGAGGGATTTTGGGTTAGGGTGTGGGAAAGGTGAGTGTGCGGTAGTGTCGGAGTTAGGGATCGGGTAAGGTAAGTGTGTGATAGTGACGGACTGTAGTTTAGGGACGGGTTAAGTGAGTTAGGTTTAGAGTGCGGGTAGGGTGAGTGTGCGATAGTGATGGGCTTTATGTTTTA
The DNA here is from genome assembly GCF_019279795.1 of Protopterus annectens. Taxonomy (NCBI): domain Eukaryota; kingdom Metazoa; phylum Chordata; order Ceratodontiformes; family Protopteridae; genus Protopterus; species Protopterus annectens. The sequence goes on along the minus strand of NC_056747.1, from coordinate 1,224,084,947 downwards.
GGGTGGGTTAAGTGAGTTAGGGTTAGGGTGCAGGTAGGTTAAGTGTGCGATAGTGACAGTCTTTAGGTTTAGGGGTGGGTTAAGTGAGTTAGGGTTAGGGTGCAGGTAGGGTAAGTGTGCAGTAGTGTCGGACCTTAGGGTTAGGGTTTGGGTTAAGGTTAGTGGATATGTCATTGTGTGTAATGTGTAGTTTACGTTTTTTGTGTCGGTGTAATGGTGTTCGGTTTTGTGAGTTGTCAGTGTTGTGTGTTTTCGGTTATTTGGGGTCGGTGTTTTGTGTGTCGGTGAAGTGTCGGTTCGGTTATTTAAAGTAGACCCATATATATATATATATATATATATATATATATATATATATATATATATATATATATATACATACACTCCCTTTTGAAATGTTGGCACTCAAAATGCCAAGTGTTGACAAGCCAAAAAAAAAAAAAGACTGAAAATACAGAAGAACAGCGAATCTCGAAAGCCTGTTCTCCTTAAAATTTCTTTTTGCGGGGGTGGGGGTTGGTGGCAAGCATCCCACACCTTCTGAACTTATGTATACTAACTCCAAGATTGCCATACCTTGAAGAGAAGGGAATATTCAGAGAAATGTCATCTTGGACTTAATATATGCAAGTCTGTTCTTTTAGCTATTCAGTCTCTGTATTTCAAGTGGTTACCGTATATACATATATATATATATATATATATATATATGTGTGTGTGTGTGTGTGTGTGTGTGTGTGTGTGTGTGTGCGTTTTGTGTTTCATTTATTTATTTTATTTTAAAAGTCACAACAATAAGCCTTTTTTCAGTGATCGGAATGTGACAATATTAATATGTTGACATACAAAATCAACATTTTAAAAATATACTTTTAAAAACTGTCCCTGCAATAAGACGGCTTAATAAATAGCTGACTGTTGAGTCTCTGCTCTTAAGTAATAAGGAACATTGCAAATATAAGTCTCATTTCTGTTTTGGTCAACCAATGCAGAAACTTTGAAAAACTTTAGAACAGTGGTGTGCATATGTTATACATTATAAAGTAACATCATACATAAATATTTGGCCATTCGTCTCTGAAGATACAAGAATACAAACGACCTCTAAGTAGATTGTGGAACCAACTGAAGAAAACAAAAGTGGTTCCACACGGCAGAAAGTCAATATAAAAAAGTTTTAATCGAAACAGTAAGCGCTTTCGCCAATCACATTTGCTTCTTCAGACTGTTAAAATCACTTAAAACTACTCATCTGACCAGTCATAGTACAGATAAACTTAAGTGATAATATTAACTTCTAAAATACTGAATATAATTATATAGTAAACTACAGATATACAAAAATCAGTCATACACTCAATAGCTCACCTACTAGTACATAACATAATAAACCACATAATAAAAATCACTAACATTATTTAAGGTATAGAAATGAGCTGTCAGTACACTAAATGTACAGTGGTGCTGACACACAAGCGCTCAAAAACTCACTAAGAGAATACAATAATGATGCCCCATATAGGCTTACTAAATAAAAATAAATTTAGATGTTATGAATAAAATTGGTGAAAAACAGATAGAAATAAAAATGATAGGCAGTGTCAATGTTTAAGGGCTCTCGCCTTCAAAAATGGTTTGAGAGAGACCCTATTATTGAGGCCTGGAGGTTTATCAGCATGAAAGTGTATAATCCACTTCTGCTCATTAGATTCAATTCTATTATTCAAATCACCCCCTCTTATGGTTTCATGCATAGTCTCAAGAACAAGGAACTTAAATTTATGATCCATACCTGTGTTAGCTACATGAAGGGCTAGAGCATTGGTTTCTTTGGCATTCCTAATGTCTCTCGTGTTCTAAAATTCTATCTTTCAATGCCCTATTTGTTTTGACTATGTAGAATGCAAAACATGTATTACAATAGCAAAAATATACATTTCTGGTTTGGCAGTCAGCATAGAATGCACTGTCTATTATAAAGCCAAGTTGAGGGTGTCTAAACTGCCCACCATTATGTATATATGTACAGGCTGCACATCTTCTACACATATATGTCCCCATTCTATCAGACAATACACATGATGTATGTTGCGATTTGTAACATAATTGCCTCTTAAGGGACTTGTTATTCCTGAATGCAAAATGAGGCTGTGGAGTTATGACACCTTCAAGCTCTTTAATAGTAGGAAGAATGTCCCAATTATTCTTAATAACCTCACAAACCATATGTATATCACTAGCGTATGTTAAGGGCATCCGAATCTTGTTATCATGGGTACAACATAGGGTCTCTATAGAATCAGTAATGACATTCATATCAGTGGTGCCATTATTATTAAACTGTTGGGCATGTAGGGTCTGCACCTCCCTGCCCTCTCACTCCATGCTTGGGCTATTTGTGTGTCTATAATTTTAACATTATAACCTCTCTTAATAAACTCTTGTTTAAGAGTCTGCAAAACCATCGTTAATTGAGCATCATCATTGTATAGTCTCATCAAACAAAAAATTTGACCTCTAAGTACATTTAACTTAGTATGCTTCGGATGCATGCTAGTATTATGTAATATGTTGTTCTTCCTTACCTTCTTCCTAAACATAGTAGTTGAAACTTGATGGGTTATGTCCTTTGTTACGTTAACATCCAACAATTTGAGCTCAACCACAGAATATTTAAAGGTGAATTTAAGAAATCCACTCAACCCATTCAAAAACAGATAAAATCAAGCAATTGTTGTTCTGTACCCTGCCATAGCAGAAAAATGTCATCCACAAACCTTTTGTACCATTTGATAAATGTACAATGAACATTGTTGGATAAGACATATTTAACTTCCCATTTAGCCAGTGAAAGGTTGGCGTAGCTATTGGCACAAGCTGTCCCCATAGCCACGCCAACCTTTTGGACGTAATAATCATCACCAAAAATAAATTATTTTCGAGTATAATCTTAAGTAATGAACAAGTAAGAATCACTTTACTATTAGAAACATTATTACTGAAAAGTATCTCCCTAATGTTCTCTATGCCCCAGTCATTAGGGATGACCGTAAACAGTGACTCTACATCTAGGGTCACCAAAAGGCATGGACCCTGAATAATCTCAACTTAATTATTCAGCTCACTAAGAAAACACTTAGTATCTTTTAAAATAGTGCCACATTTATCCAATTTGTCATGTAAAACCTTCTCTACAAAAATGGAGAGGGGTTCAGTAACCCAACCTTTACTTGAAACAATGGGGTACATAGGTGGATCTTGGAAGCCCATACAACATAGGGACCACAGGAAAATCAACCTTGAAATATTCAAAGAGTTGTTCAGAAATCATTCCAGTGATCAACAAATCAAATACTAAAAATCGGACGCTCTCAATACATCCATTCAAAGCCTGTCTAGAGACATTACTATATGTAGACGAATCACTTAAATGTTTCAACATAGATTCTAAGTAATCATCCTTGTCCATCACAACAATATCACCCCTGTTATCTACAGGGCAGATTTCTATACTGTTAATATGTTTAAGTTCTAATAAAGCTTGAGTTTCTGTAGAGGACATATTAACATAGTCACAAGTAGGTGTTTCGGAGAATTTCTCTCTCAATTGTTTATCACAAATGTCAACAAACAAATCAATGGTGGGATTACTAGGTGGTATATACGTACTTGGTTTCCTGAGGGTACATTCAATAGCATTAGAATCAGGGAACATTGTTTTTAAAGTAAGAGATCTACCAAATAATCATAGGTCTTTAAGCACTTCAGTTAAGTCAGCCCATTGAGCTGGAGTAAAGGACAAGCCTTTATTCAAAACACATAATTGTGTATGAGTCAATACTATGGAGGAAATGTTAAACACTAAGCAAGTTTGTACCTTTTCTCGGCCCTCTGTACTTCTTCGTGACTATGCAGATGTCGTATCCTCGTATTCTGTTGTCGAGTCCTGGATCTGCCTTGTATGGGAAGGGGGGTCTTTCAGTAAAAAAGGACCTTGTATAGGCACCGATGTATCAAGGCCCCATTTTTGACGTTATAGTCTTTATGTAAAGTAACTTTTGACTTTGGTTTAATGCTATCCCCATCAGTGGCAGAGCTACAACTCGCCATTTCAGAGTTACATCCAGAGGCAGTTGTCGTAACCAATTTCACATTGTGTTGATTCAAGGAAGGATATTCATTTAACTCCTTGCTACTAACAGCACTATCGCTAGCCAAACAAATAGGGCATTGAAAGATAGAATTTTAGAACACATAAGAGACATTAGGAATGCCAAAGAAACCAATGCTCTAGCCCTTCATGTAGCTAACACAGGTACAGATCATAAATTTAAGTTCCTTGTTCTTGAGACTATGCATGAAACCATAAGAGGGGGTGATTTGAATAACAGAATTAAATCTAATGAGCAGAAGTGGATTATATGCTTTCATGCTGATAAACCTCCAGGCCTCAATAATAAGGTTTCTCTCAAACCATTTTTGAAGGTGAGAGCCCTAAAACATTGACACTGCCTGTCTATCATTTTTATTTCTATCTCTTTTTCACCAATTTTATTCGTAACATCTATATTTATTTTTATTTAGTAAGCCTATATGGGGCATCGTTATTGTATTTTCTTTGTGAGTTTTTGAGCGCTTGTGTGTTAGCACCACTGTACATTTAGTGTACTGACATTTCACTGTGTGCAGCTCATTTCTATACCTTAAATAATGTTAGTGATTTTTATTATGTGGTTTATTATGTTATGCACTAGTAGGTGAGCTATTGAGTGTATGACTGATTTTTGTATATCTGTAGTTTACTATATAATTATATTCAGTATTTTAGAAGTTAATATTATCAATTAAGTTTATCTGTACTATGATTGGTCAGATGAGTAGTTTTAAGTGAGTCTGTAGTATTGTGGTTTTAACAGTCTGAAGAAGCGAATGTGATTGGTGAAAGCGCTTACTGTTTGGATTAAAACTTTTTTATATTGACTTTCTGCCATGTGGAACCACTTTTGTTTCTCCTCTAAAGATAGTTGATGTGACCTTCTGGACTGCCTTGTTGTAGTGAAGGTGATTGTATGTCTCAGTGAATGTATGAGCTATACTATATGGAGCCACGCAAGACAGGCAGGCTATGGCAGAGAGACCTGACTAAACACGATCTGCTGCAGAAAGGAATGTCAAGCCACTCCAGGTTCATTGTCAAGAAAATCATGTGGACAAAAGCAACCTGAGGTAGGTTGAAATGACACCAGAATATGAGTCTCTCACATGTGAAGATGTCCGTCATATTACTGGGGAACAGTTGAGGACAAGTGTGAGTAATGTTAGAGGTTATGGCAAAGATGGATTAAAAAAAAAACATCCATCAATGGAACCAAGAACATAAGACCTACGAAACAAGGCAAACCTGTTGTGGTTAGAGATAAGGTGATAAGAACTTTTACATCTTGGGAATTAGTGAAATGAAATGGGCTGGAATGGGTTATTTCACATTAGATAATGATTAGATCTTCTTCTGTAAACAAGAAAGTTGCAAAAGAAATGGAGTACCATATTTAATAAAATAGCTGCAAAACAATGCTTAGTTACATACTTAAAATAAAGCATGACCTCAGTCAGACTGCAAAGCCAATCCCTCGTCATTACAGCAATTTAAGTTTATAGTCAATCAACAAATGCCTAAGAAGAAGAAGTCAACTAGTTTTATGAAGATATGCAGCACCTTCTGATAATAATACCAAAAAACAAAACAAGGTATTGTTTGTCATAGGTAATTAGAATGTTAACCTCAGTAGTCGAAGAACAGCTGGTATAATTAGCAAGTTTGACCTTGTAGTACAAAATCAAGAGCTACATAGAAGAATACAGTTCTGCCGAGAAAAATCACTGATCATAACAAACGCTCTCTTTCAATAGTTTAAGAGACAGCTTTACATATGGATGCCACCAGATGGTCAGTATGGAGATAACACTGACTATATACTTTGCAGTTAAAATGGAAGTGCTCTATATAATCAGCAAAAACAAGGCTTGGAAGTGACTACGCTTTAGACCGTCTTGCCAGGAAAAGTATATTGGCATTAGCGTAAACCTATAATCTTGATTTCAGATTATGATCAACCAGGAGTATTCATAATAACATAGAGGAGCAAGTAACAGATATTGGGAAACTTCCCAATGAGATGAGATGGAATATAAAATAACAGAAGCAGTCTAGAGGCAAAATTGTAAATGGAGAAAGTAAGAACCACTGTAATTCATTATGTCCAAGTCCTACTTTATGTAAACAATGAATGATACCATTGTAACTGACTATGTCAAAGGCATTGCATGTCTATGAATAGGCCCAGGCCTTTTGTCATACCTTTTGAAGTAACAGTAAATCCAAAGAAATAAAATAAGTTTTACAGTCTGTATTGAGTGAAATATTCTGAAATCCTATGATACCATTTTAGTTACTGGTTCAGAACTTACTGTTTAGCTTATCTGTAGACCAAACTCTATACTTTGATACAAAAAATGGCAGCAGATCATGTTATCTGTGTCAGACTAAAAAGGCCTGTCCCTCTGAGTCGTTTGACTACATATGCCCCACCCATAGCCAAATTGTGGACCACAGAGACCTCCTGGTGCTTTTACGACTGTGTCCCATCCGCTGTTTGGCACATTCTACCTAGGGTTATTTTTAGTCAACATACCTGAGTAAGTTCAGTAGGTCAGGTATTAAATCTGTAATCATTTTCTCCTTTTTCCATCACTAAACTCATTACATTAACTTAATTCCTACTTTTTAAAGCATTCTCAGTCAAACAAATAAATAAGACCTGAAATATTATGTACAAAGGTTCACTCTGCCTTCTGAAAATGTTTGCAAACTGACTGTCCATATAAAATCTTTATTTTTTTCTCACTGAATACTGGAAAAAATAAAAGCTATGTGCTCTATCATATTTTAAATTTAAGGTTAAAAAGGCATGGTAGATACAGCTCACACATTCTGGAATACATCATCATCATTCCTAGCATCCTGATGACGTAATCTTGGTGGCAGATGTACATAGCATAAAAACGACAAAAAAAAAAAAAGCTGAACATGAAGGGAATAGAAACAATGGAAAAAAGTCACAGACTAGACATGGAAACAACTGATATTTGATGAAGAGCTGAAGATGCTCAAGATTAATCATTAAATAATATATTTTTAGAGTACCAGTTCTGTTGCATTGCTTTTTTGCTTTTGTTATTTTGATATATTTACTGTGTCTGTTTAGTATATATATATATATATATATATATATATATATATATATATATAAATATATATATATATATATATATATATATATATATATATATATATTTATATATTTATACAAAGAAAACACCCAAAGATACACCCAGCTGCCAGTTCATGCCTTCTTTAAATGGGATACAGGTATGTCTTTGGTGAATCACAGGCATAAATGAAAAATTAACAAGTAAAACTTAAATTACAATAAGGGGAAACTGATTCAGCAAAGCTTCAGCTGCAGAAAACACATTGGGCCCATTCAAAAGACTTGCTGTCAGTGACCACTTACAATGAGAATAGGTCTTTTGGAATATTGCCCCTGTTATAAGCCTATTTATAGAGAGGCCATACAACAAAGTAAGTGACTTACACTGAGAGCAAGTCGTTCAGAATTGGGACAGACTTACCTTGAGAGCAAGTCTTCTGGAATCTGGCTCAGCATCACAACCTTCACAGCAGTAAGGCAGGAAAGGTGAGATCAGCAGATCTGATGGTCCTGAGTTTTAAAAAGTACTATTTTTAGTTACATTTTACTTATTTGCTGTTCAGCTGCTCACTGCTCATTTGATTCCTGCTGAGCACGCATCTGTACGGTCAGTGCAAGATGCTTGACTACATAGACTGTGTCTGAAAATATACTTTCTTTAGGTTTATGAGACATTGAATGCAGTATACTTGTATTTATTTATTTATTATTTAGTTATTTGCATTTGTTTACTGAGAAGGTCCACTGGGCCAAAAAAGATGCCCATTTTCAGTGGAGGCCTGGGAAGAAAAGTTCCACAATAAAATGAACAATAACACAGCATGAAAAGATCCACAATAAAGTAATAACAAAATGAAGGCATAGCACAGTAAATACTTAATGTTCACAATACACAATACCTAACATAACATACTATATAGTACAATAAGTCAGTATGAACAGTGCAATACGACAGGAGGGATGCAGTTGATAACTGAGAGCCAGGGTACTGTATTACTGTAATATTAAGGATGTGGTGGATTAAACAAGAAAATATCATGAAAATTTAACCATGAGTAGGACTGGAATATAACAGGCAGTGCCAGCAGTCAGTTATAATTTGGAGATGAGGACACAACCACTGCTACAGGGTAAAAGGAGGTTTGCCCCTCCTGTAAAAAGCACTTTTTTAAACTGGCTGCCAGTTGTTATCTCAAGTGATTGGCAGTGACTGGTGTTTGAGTTAATAAAGTAGATGAATTATGTTCACATAGAGATACTCTTTTTGTTAAAACAAGAACAAAGCATCTTCTTTGAATATGATCTTTAATCTAAACTCGAATATTTCATCTCTTCCATTTCTCTAAACTCTGATATAAAAACTATTTTAATTGAAATGCCACTGAAGCTGCCCTTGGCTATCCTTCTCTGAGGCCAACTGTTGCTTAATCTAAACCATGGGTCATTAGAGATGTCCTCATCTTAGTTTTTTCTTCTCTTTTCCAGACCAAAGGTAATAGTTAGATTTAAGTAACATTTTGCAAATAATGACACCAGTCTTCCTGGAGGAGGCCCAGACCTGTTTTAGGAGAGTCTGTACAAGGCTGACAAAAAAGCTATTTCTATAAAATGACATTTGATATAATTTTTATGTTGGACCTGAGTAATGCAGAAGGGTTATCATACCTGAATATGTATTGTGTTTTGTTTTGATACTTTAATATGTGCATTTCCCTTGTGTGGTTTTAGGGAGACTCACTATGACAGAGTCCAATGACTTATGTCATTGACTCTTATGCCTTAATATATATAGGTATGACCCATCACTGAACTTTGATAGCTGATGACTGCATGGTCTGTAGGTTCATAGGTGTTTACTAGGATAATGACCCCAAGGGCCTTTTTAAGCCTAGCCATGCATCCCAAATGTCTGATAAGTTCTGGTACCCTTGGTAAGTGTAAGCAGGGTCTTAGGACATGAGATATTTACAAGCAGGGGCCTGGGAGATGAGCCAAGTACAGGCTGCCTGTGTCCATTAGAGACATAGGCGTCAAACCAGGGGTGTATTTCCTGTTCCCTAGCCAACTGTCTAAGTTATACTTGAATTGAGTTAGGGAGGAGCTCTGCTTCACATGGATGGGGAGCCTGTTCCAGAGAAGGGATAATCTCTGGGATAGATAACTGTCTCACCAGCAGATCCTATTTTTATCACAGGCAGGGTTTAACTCTTTAGAATGGGTAATTCTGGTACTCTTTCTTTTGAGAATACGGAGGAGGTCCATCAGGGTGGGGTCTGACTATGCCTTGTGTGCCAGGCATAGATCTCTCCTCAACAGACTGTAAGAGGCAGAATACAGGGATAGGGCTTTTAGCCAGTTTGCAAAGAACATGCTACTTATGCCCTGCATTCTTTTAGTGAAGAACCTCTGTGGACATTCCAATTGTTGGATATACCTGGTTAGGCACATATAAAAGGGGGCTCTGTGGTCAATGACAGAGGGGGCACTGTGCTCAATGACAGAGGGGGCACTGTGCTCAGTGACAGAGGGGGCAGGCACTGTGCTCAATGACAGGTCTGATGAATGTTAATTTTTTCTAAATTTAGCAAACTTGTTCTGCCATCTGTGAAATTTGCTGACACTGGCCCTCTGGCTAGCTTATATACATTGTTTCTGCTCGTGAGCTGTCTGCTACTTAATCATACGCCATTCAGTGCTGTTGCCAAAGTAAGTCTGCACAGCCCAAATGTTATGCATTGTATCTGAGTAGTCAGTCCCCTAACGCTTAATACTGACAAATCTTGCACAATCACATTTAGGAAAGAGATAATTCCTGCAGACTATTATACTGAAGAAGAACAACTCAAAATGGATACCATAGTAAAGACTAATAGATAGCAATGTTTCCTTGCCTTCAGTGTAGCACATATTATTATTAGGGATATCCAGTTGGTCTAGACGGGTTATGAACCCCCTTTACTCCTCATTGGCTTAGACAGCCTTGGATATAATGTCCCATCTGTATCTTCTGAACAAAATAGCCATTCAATCTGAAAAGCTATACAGGTTCATGACCAAAAGAAATAGAGGGCTGCGTTACCTTTATAAATGTTTAAGGAGCTGTCCTATGTTCTTACTCCCAGTGTCATATTGTCTCCTGAAAGGGAATCTCAACCTTACAGTATTGCTGGAAAATAAGTAGTTTTCATCTTTAAAAACACTATGCCTAGAAAGTATTCAGAGAAAGGCAATTGTGGAAAATTACATTCAAACATAAACCCATCTCACTTTGGATTCATCAAGGACAGGTTGTGCTTACTCAACCTGATGGAGTTTCTTTTTTTTGAAAAGGTCACCAAAGCAATGGATGAATGCAAAATGGTACACACTACATGCCTTGACCTAGTCAAAACTTTTGGCACAATTCCCCACTCAGGCATAGTAGAAAAGCTACATAAACTGCAAAACACTTATGCCACCCAATGGATTGCCAACTATCTCACAGATAGGATGCAGTAAACCAAAATCAGGGAAGTTACCTCCACAAAGAGACCAGTCACCAGTGGAGTTCCTTGGGTTCTGTGGTGGGACCCCTCTTGTTTGGCATCTACTTTTCTGAAGTAAAAGCCAAAACCAAAGGGCTCTGGCTGACTAAATTTGCAGATGACTGATAGCTAGAAGCAGTCATCGAATCCCCAAGTGACTTTGCCATTCTGCAATTTGTATCTGCACAATTTGTGTTGACAGCCTGCCCGTACTAATCTACATTCCTCACATGCTGAGTTTAACAAACCCCAAAGCTGTAGCATGTGACCAGCCACCAGTAACTCACATACACTAATTTCAAATGATCTTCTAATTGCCTAGGCATAAAATACAGCTGCTGATGGAGAACTTTTGTCTATAATCGGTCTGATTCAGAATTGGGAGAATGTAACATTTGCTTTATGCTGCCCTCCAAAGGTTCTTGCGAATTCGTAGTGACAGTTTTGGAAGCAATAAATGAATATGTGTGTGACTTTTAGAGGATGTCCCTTAGCTGTAAGTCATTGTTTTAGTGGCTTCTGCTGCACTGATAGTGGATTTCTCCTCAGACAATGATGCAGAGGAAGGCAGCACATCTTAACTGAGAGTCATTTCCTTTTATCTTTCTTGTTCAGACAAAAATACTTTTGCAAAGACTCAAAGGAAGCCACCTTTCAGTGTTGTCCCATGCATTGCACTATTGGTGAAAGTGCAGGGATACCCTTCTACTGGCACCTGTTCCACAGTAAGCTGTACCCTCTTTCTTTTAATCCAGTATGTTCTCATAATGGGGGTTCCAGTGCATTCAGCCAAGGAGTCATTGTACTTAACTGGCTACATTCATTGAGATTCCTAGGCAATAAGGGGTGGGAAAGCCACAATGATTTGTATCATCCAGAGGGGAAGTGTTTAATAGGCAATCCTATAGGGCTGCCCAAAGTGGAAGACTATGGCTGTCCACTGTGAGAATTGTCTGCAAATTAAAAGAGTGAGTATATGATTACAGGTCAGGGAACTCTGCACCTCCTTTTGCTGTTGGAGTACTTAACACTTTCAGGAGATTTTCATGTTTCCTATTTCAAACAAATAACCTGAGTAGTTTACAAATTTTTACCATCCACTTGCTATTAGCTGGATGGGGTAGACCTTACA